>NC_056741.1:371752011-371834511 GCF_019279795.1 Protopterus annectens | reverse complement strand
CTGGTCCTTGCAGCCATCATGGCTGTTAGCTGTGGCTCTGATGTCAATAGTAGACATCATCCTCATGGTAGAAGTTACCTTGGAAGTAATCAACAATCTTTTGGTACTAAACACAGATGTAACAATGGCTCTTGTGGTATCTCGGACAGTGCTGCAAGATATGATTATCCCAAGAATACTGATAAGACTCACAGATGCAAACAGTTTGATCACTCTCATAGTTCCAGTTCACCTGGTTCACCTGGTTATCCTGGAGGCCAGGAATACAGGAGGGATGGTCATAAAAATGGTCCTCATTCCTGCAACTGTTCCTGTAGTCAAAATCATAAAAACAACCAAACCTATCCTTGTGCAAATAACAAATCTGGTAGCCCTGGCCATTTTGGTTCCCAAGGTGGTTTTGTAAAACCTGATCAAGTTACTGACCCAGAGCAGCCTGATACACATGCTCATTCTGGTGTCACTTCTGATTATGGCAGACCTCCTTATCCTGGTACTGTGGATAACTCTCATAGACGATGCCATCATGGTGACATTGTGAGATCTGGGCACCTTTGTACTCATCAGCATTCTAGCAGACATGGTAACTGGACTAAAACTCAAAACAGTTCAGTTAAACCTGGTTATCCAGGTGGTTCTAAAGATTCTGAAAGACCTGTTCATCCTGGTATCGTTCATGCCTTCCATAAGCTTCTTTTTGGTAATTACTCCAGCATATCTGATCTTCTTGGTGCATCTAATGTCTATGGAAGATCTGATCATATAAGTGATCTTACAAACATTAGCAAGCTCAGAATGCACCTTTTCTCTAATCAGTCTAGCAGAGCTAGTAATATGATTGCCTCTCACCATCACAGTCATGTTAATGTTGCCACTTACAATATTTCTAGCAAACTTGGCCATCAGAGAGCTCATCATATATCTGGCAAAATAGAACCCCATAGTGTTATTCATAATCCTAAAGGATTTTCTCACCTTGGTGTTTCTGATAGGCTTGACAACCATGGCCATGATGGTGGTTACAGTGGTTATTACAAATCAGGTCTTGCTGGTATCCTTAATAATTCTGAAAGAGTGATTCAACAAGCTGTAAACAAGGATTTGGGAAAAATTGCTAAGGATGATGATCATAATGGTTTTAACAGGCTGTATTCTCCTTTTGTCCAGGAAAATATTAAGAGTCATGATCATTCTGGTTATTCTGACAGACGGGGCAGGCCTGGTACTGATCAAGCACATGATGACCTCAGCAGACAAATTCTTTCCGCTGGACCTTACCTCAATGGTAAGTTCAAGTGAAGAATGAAAAGATTTGAAAATAATGAGACAGTTTAGTACTCAGTATTCTCAGATTCGAGGAGTATGAAATGTTATTTTCACAATTTAAAAAATTTCACAAGCAATTAAAAATGATAAAAGCTCCATAGTGTGTGTGTGTGTGTGTGTGTGTGTGTGTGTGTGTGTGTGTGTGTGTGTGTGTGTGTGTGTGTGTGTGTGTGTGTGTGTGTGTGTGTGTGTGTGTGTGTGTGTGTGTGTGTGAGACCGTACGTGTGGGCACAAATCTGGACATCTTTGTGCAATGTCTGCACATGCATCCATGTATAAGCAAGAATGCATTTGATCTGCACATGAAACAGTTGTTTTGATACACAATTCTCTCTAAATTGCAAGACTTAGAATTCTGAAAGTTTAGATGCAGTTATACTAACTTAGAGCTCCATTTTACTTATTAAAACACACATAAAGAGTCATAGTATCTTTCGGAATATGATGATCCTGGCAGTTTCCTTAATTTGAAAATCATATGTGAGTAATGGAGTAAATGACAAAGCCACCTGAAATTGTAATCCATATCTAGCTGTTGCCAAAAATGTACACTACATATCATAAAAGAACTTAACCATTCTAACCTTGCTTTTCAGAAATGCTTCATTGGGTTGCAATATATACAGTTATAAAAATAATTTTAAATAATATTTTATAATGAAAATTAAAGACATCAGCACTGCCTGATATATGGAGTTAATGTTTTAAATGTAAACAAACATGCTTGTTTCAGACATTATTCAGTAAATGGTACGGGGCACCTAATGAAGAGATTTCTCATAGTATACATCATGCCAACACTGTTGTACATTTACAGTAAATTTCATTTCACAAATGAGATTGATGACATATGATATAAAAATGCATACTTGATAACAAACCACTACACTTGTGGAACAATATTTATTCTCTAGTTTCCATCTTGGTTAAGCAATTATTTTTTTGTTTTTTGCTATGTAGAAGTTCTGTAATATCCTACCCTCTGTCTCCATATTAGTAAAGGATGGGACAGATGAAATACCATTAGTGTACTGGTATACTTGCAGTGTGCAGCAATTAATATCTTCTCAGACAAACTAAATAGTTAACTGCCAGACTGGTGCATCTAGATATAGGAGAAAGGACACCTGTGAGAGTTTCTAAATGTCTGCGTGGGAAGATGATGATAGATAGTTAAGACCACTTTCAGGAAATGTAATGAAGACACAGATCATTGTGGATTATTGAAATAAATTCTGCATGTGTTGCCTACTCATCACTTTAAGAGGGAGGAATAGTCTCTAAACCAAAACATGTTTGTCTGTACTATAAATCAGAATTATGATTAGAATTGTACATGGCCTATTGAAATTACTTGACTGGGGCAATTATTTTTGAAATAGAAAGACTGCTGCTTAACAAAAATTGGCATTTACCTGGAACATAATGCCATGTTTATAGTTTGCCATCTTGTTTTTTGCTATTTGAGTTTAATTATAATAAATGTTACAGTAAATGTTTGTTGTCAAGAAGCCAACTATGAAATATCCTTTGTATTAAAAATTTGTTTTCACAAAAGGACAGAACAGCCAAATAAGCTAGTCATTTTTGTGTATTCCTAATTTTGAGTTTACTGCAACCATATTTATTTATTTATCATCATTAATTATAATGCGGCTTAAAAGCACTGGCAGTTGGCATATAGATGTTGGTACTTGTGCAATTTTCTTCTCATTGTTTCAGTTCACCAACACTACTTATTCTGCTTTCAAGACGACAACAATAAAAACATGAACACAAAAGGGAAATTAAAATTGTTACCAGGAATGTACTTTGATTAGACTATGTGGCTTATGTTTGATCTTGCACCAGTAAATTACTTTTTAGACATTTTAGACTAACCAGTTAAGAATGGTTTGATTGACAAATTTGAAACCAAGTCTGTCTTGAGTACTTCTGATCATATTTATAGCTTACTGACTGTCTTGGTTGTATGATTAGCTTCCTCACCAGTGGAAATATTTGACTATACTAAGGTTAACTTTGAAAATGTAAGGAAATTAAATGCACAGGCTGTAGAAAAAACAGAAGTAAAATCAATACTCTACTTTTCTGGAATCAAAACTTTTTCTCATTTTCTAACTAAGGTATCAAAATCCATCATCATTAAGTGTGTCGTTTTAACTCAGCTTCAAAATGGCCTTCCATTGTTATAAACAGCCTTGAGCAAAAATGCCTAAACCCTACAATGTCAAGCAAAATATGAAGCCCTATCACAAACTCATTCACTAACTAAAAGTTTGCACTGACTCACTACCATCACTGTTTCATTCTTACAAAAGCTGTGGCTGCCCATCAGGCACAAATAAGCTTTTGTCTTGACTCACTTCTATTTAAACTACTACATCTTAAAGTATGCCTTCCCTCTTCTTCTAAACTCACCACAAAACCCTGTCATACAATTTCCAAAGACAAACACAATCAGGTCACATCTTACAATCCCCCCAAAACTAAACTACAGTGCACCAATCACAGCATTTCCATTTTCACACCAAAACCCGTATTTGTGTGTATGCGCACGTGCATGCATGTGTGTGTGTGTGTGTGTGTGTGTGTGTGTGTGTGTGTGTGTGTGTGTGTGTGTGTGTCTGTGCATCTATGAGTTTCTGTGTTTTCATTCCAAATAAAAGTGAAATGCAAACTAGGTCAATTTCTAAATATAATGCAATATTATTCTTTTACATACAGATCAACACAAAAGAAGGCTTAATAAGCAATATGGCCATCAGCCTTAAATGCATAATAATTAAAATGGTGAAAGGTAAGATATTTTAAGAAATGAGTAATTGTGGACAAAATTAAATTTGTTTGTTGTTTCTCTATAACAAGTAAATCTGTTTTATCATTAATTTGGAGACATAGATTCAAAACTAAATATAAATATCCTCTCATTTCACAAAGAAAGATTTTTTGATGTTAGCATTTCTGAAATATCATTTTGTGTTTAACTGCAATACATGTTTTTTTTTTAATTATGCATAATATTTCATCATTAAGTCAGTCTTCTTCATTTGCTGGCTTGGCATCTCTATATTTTCCTTACTTGAATTGTTTGATAGTTTGATAGTTTCACCACTAACATTGCACTTAAGTTTACCTTTAACATCTTACAAACAAGTGTTTGATTTGTTGTTTTCTTTTTTAGGGTAAATCGAGGAAAGAAGAGAGCATTAGAAAGAAAATGAATTATTCCGAAAAAAAAAACACTAAGCATAGTACATGCTTTTTTCAGTTGTTAATCTTGCTTTGATACAAATATCTGATTCTATTTTTAAATGAGAATAAAGTCATGTTAGATTATATTAAACAGATTGCAAAATTTTTGCACTGTGTTTACCTTTTATTATCCAGATATGCTATATTAGTACAGCCTCAGGAGATTGATGATACAAATAAGTTCATAGGTAGTTTGGTGATTACTAGGCTAATGGCTCTTAGAGGACTTTTTAAGCATTGTTATGTTTTATCATAAGTAAATGACAGGATAAATTACTCTAGGGCATATAGTTAGGTTAAATACCAGTATATTAAGGATTTTAACAGCTTTGATGCCTTTTATAGCAATTATTCTAAGTAACTGTGAGTACTCCTGAAATATTTTACAACTACAACACATGAAAGGTTAACAAAAAAAAAGTCATAGAATATGAGACAGAATTTCTCACTAGGTTATGTGTAATTTGGAGGTTACGTGGACAGATGTAATTAAAAATGCTTAGTCTGCTTGACTAACCACATTTAATATAATACAAATGGCTACATTGGAGTAGTGGGAATTATTAGATTTACTTATAATGTGCAAGTTTTTCATAAGTACAAAACCCAATAGATGAAAACCTCTGGTCTATGCTTATCCATTGAATGAAATGAGCATCGAATGGCTATATCGAGCCCTATTTATTGAGCGTTCATTTTTTTTACAGGGAACATAACTAGTTGGCCAACACTTTCCCTTCTCACACACCAGAGTATTTCAAATCTACTATGCCCCCCACATCCCCCAATGTGGAGGGTTTTGACCCCCCCACACCCTCAACTATATATACCAACTCCAAGACCACATTACAGAAGGGAAAAGGGCAGTCAGGGAAGTGTTGGCCAACTAGTTATTTTCCCCTTCACTGAATGAACGTTTGATGGGTAGGGTTCAATGTTTAGCCATTCAATTCTCATTTCATTCGATAGCTAAACCCAGACCTAAAAACCTCACACGAGTTAGGAGCAGATCTCATCTTTACTTCCACCTTTGCAAGACATTATTCCCATTTTTTCACTGAAAAAAAAAATTAAATTTGTTTTTCTAACCCTATTTGCAGTTGCTGCACATGGACAGCTGCCTAGCAACTCCATGATTGACTTATCATTCTTTACTTAATAGAAAGAAGCCATATTCAGTAAAGAGTAATATAACGTGAGATTTTAAAAGTACTAAGATGATATGTAATGGAGAGCTCATCAATACCTGCAGTAAGGAAGAAAGCTGCATAATTACTTGATCAATATATTTAGATATGTTTGTCTAATCAGCAAACTGCATAAACATCTAATTACAACTGATCCCAAAATAAATGAATAAACAAATGCTGAAAATAAAAATATGCCACAAAAGTAAAACACCCAATTTCCTTCTGCAACCTTAACACAAAACCCTACAGCTATTATCAGACCAACTTTCTCCAAGTAGTGGTTGTGTAATGGAAAAAGACATTTTACTGGTGCATGCTAAATCTAACCCTAATACTGCCCTGCCCCAATCCTAACCCTACACCTTACCTTATAAAAACTCTTTGCAAATAAACTGCAAGTACAATTCAGACAGAGTATATACAAAACACAAATAACATTAAATGTATCCCCTTATCTAATCCTTACTTTAACTTTAATCAGCAACACTTGTACAATACTAAACCTATCCACTCACCTAATCCTTATTATGACCCTAACCTACAAACATGTTCACAGCAGTAAATCTATTCCATTACCCTTTTTTCCTCTCTGTCTGTCTCTCTTTCTCTCTCTCTCTCTCACACACACACACACACACACACACACACACACACACACACACACACACACACTTGCTTTCTACTACCCCAGTGACAAAACATTCAATATATCTGAAATTTTCAACATTAACATAACAATCCCACACTCATCCATTCTCATATTTAGTAGTATTTTTATATTTAATATTTTATTCAGTTTTAATAGGTAATAATTTGATAATAGGTTGAGTATGATAAGTTCAAGTACTTCTTGAAATCAATGCGAGTTGGTTTCTAGCACATATTGCACTTTGGATTTCAAGAATTTCTCACTCATGCTGAATTTACAATGACCCCAGGATTCAATAAACTACTTGTAGGTTTCGCACAGAGCCTACACAGAGTGTTACCATGTACGCAATTTTGCTCATGCAGCTGCATCGCACCATGCATATTAATGAGGAGTGGCACACATAACAAAGATTTTGCAGCTTGCAGCAGTATTTCTGGCCAAAAACCCTCTTATATGAATGCAGGTAGTATTTCTGGTTAAGTCTGCTGACTGAGAAAGCTTGCAAGTGAAAGCGGATAGCAGTACTGTGTAAGTCAAAGCATATAGCACTGATTCTGATCATGGATTGTATGACAGCACGGCATTTGCATTCTCTTTTATTGAGTTTTCTTAATTTAAATTTGTTTGGGTCACTGCCATAGATCTTTTTCCTCATTTCAACCATTTCTCTCTTTTTTATTTTTTTTTTTTTTGGGGGGGGGGGGGGGCTAGTGTTTGCGTGATGCACCACTTAGCACAAACAGGTTTGGCTATGCTCATCTGCTTTGCATGAAGCACAGCAGTGCAGAAACTGAATGAATGAACCACCCAGGTTGCAGACAGGACCAAGACAGCCACAAACATAAACCAGATGATTTCAATACTATTGGTCATAGAGCAAATGGGGTAAGTGGCATTGCACTTCGAATAATAGTGAGAACTTAACAATGAATGCTAAGATAGGGAATATCATGTAACTAATCCTGTGGAAGTAGGTGTTAAGTGTAGGTCTGGAGTGCAGATGGTCCTGGGTTCTAGTATAGAGTGTGCAAACTTTGTTTCATTGTTGTGATATTACAGATTATAGCAATGAAGTGCAAGATGCATGACTGCTTTCTCAGTCTTCTTGTGGCAACAGCTGCAAGTGTAGCACTACCCTACACACTGTCCAGGGTTGAATACAGCATATTCCATACACCTTTAATGTTCATAGGTTCATAGGTTGATACTAGGCTATCTGCCCTAGGGTATTTATAAGCCTAGCCAGAGTGTGTTTGGCTTTCACCACCCTTTTAGATTAGTAGACTGTGCCTTTGAATAGTAGGTCACAGAAGATAACCCTTTTAAGGTAAGTTTACTGTGCCTCTGTCTAGCAGGGACACAGAAGAGATCCCTGGGGTAAACTTATGATCTCCCATCCACTCATCAAGATTTCTCTTGAAGAGGGTCAGTGAGGGGCTCTGCCTAACATGGACTGGGATTTTGTTCCAGAGTGAGGGGAGCCTCTGGGATATGAATCTGTCCTTCCAGCATGTCCTATTTATTTCTGTGCTGAGGTTTAAGTCCCTGGAGCGTGTAGCTCTAAGGGATTTGGATTTCTTGAGGTGGAGCATGTCCATTAATTCTGGGCTGGACATGGCTTTATACGTCAGGCACAGATCGCTTCTGAGTAGGTGGTAAGCAACTGAGTAGAGCTGGAGTTTCTTTAGCCGAACTGCATAGGGCATCTGTTTGAGTCCCTTGATCCTCTTGGTGAGGTACTTTTGGGGTCTTTCCAGTTGCTGCAGGTGTCGGGTAAGGTACATCCCAAATGGGATGTTGTTCCACTTCACATTATAGTCACTCTCACTTATAACACTTCACCTAGTGTAACTGATATTAATATTTACATGTGTGAGGGCTGACACAAAATATTGTGTCAGTTGTTTACTTACTTAATTTTTCTATGTATTGTTCATTTATTATCAAAAGTATGACTCTGGGTATTCTGTGTTCTATGTTCATGCAAGTATATTTCTGCTATCTGGACTGGCATGTCCTTCACATTGTAAAGTTCTTGTTGTTAATCACAGCACAACACCATTTACCTTGTTTGTGAGATGCACAATAGTATTAATTGAATGCATCTGGTTTCTACTTTTGGCTGTCCGGGTCCTGTCTGCTACATGGGTGGTCCATTAGTCCAGTTTTTGCACTGCTGCACTTTGCACAAACCAGATGAGCACAGCCAAATCCATTTGTGCTAAGCAGTGTATCATGCAAACACTGCCTCCCCACCAAAAAAAGGGAGAAATATTTGAAATGAGGAAAAGCAATCTATGACATACACAATAGAAAATGTTACTATACATGCGATACGTCTACATAAGCCTGGACTTTAACTCTCACTCCAATGCACATTCAGAAAACAGGATGGGTGCATTATCCACCTTTGCCACACAAATAGCTTTGCAGCAATAATTTGAAGCCATTCCTCACACAACCAAATGCAAGTAAATGTACACTGATATCATGGCATAAACTGTTATTTTCACATTTATAATATTTAGCATATTATGATGTAGTGAACTTATTGATCATAAAACCCTGTTATGATTATTGCTTGCAAATACACAGTTCTGCATTACCTTTCTGCATTTCTTGTTATTCATCACGTATCTGACCATTACTCAGAGACATGCAGTGTGTAAGCCAGTCTATATCATTGGCACTTGCAAGGGTACACTGTTCTTTTTTTTTGGGGGGGGGCACAGACAAGCAGAAAGTGTTCCTTTGGGGTGAGCAAAGGTGAGTTACTGTTATGACACAAACCTAAATGGACTGTTCTCTTGGTGGGGGCAAAGCTGAGTTACTGCTATAGCACAAACATTGATATGTTGCTGTTGTTACTCTACTTCTTTTCCATCCTGTCTGTTGTTTGAGCTTGTGAGAGTTGTGAAGTCAGAGACTGCAATGTGTCTCATTATTCTCTAATTTCTCCATTTAATGATTTTCCATTACAAATGTATGGTACTAAACTGACGGTATGCAGTGATCATCAGTACTTTAGAGAGGTATGACTGTACGAACCTTTAATGCCTCGCAAATGGACACATATAAATCAAATAAGTCTTTGATGTCACATGTTCAGGCAAATTCTGTACAAATATCACACTTTTTACCTGCTTACTGTACCAAGTAATGAAATTCAAAGATATGCCATCATATTATTGAAGAATACACTCCAGTTTCAGGATTTACCTTGTAAATGCAGCAGCTACCACAGTGTTAGCTCAGGTATGACTCTGTCTGATGCAAGCAGTACACAAGCAATACATGGGAAGGTAAAGGCAGTGTAAGTTGCCTGGGATTAATGTTACTATATGTATGTGAGTAGTGGGAAGGTTTTAGGCCCCTAGGTGGTGAGTGACTGTGCTATGCATTGCATTTTAGCCAATGCAAGGCCATACTGAGCACTTCTATGTCTGCCTAAACCCACAGTAGCTAGTGGTTCACTCTCTGATACAAACACAAACAATGTCAACAAAAAATAACTTTAAATGAAGAACACTAAGGAAAGGGCAAAGGAAATGTCATGCTGTCATACAAGCCTAAGACTGGAATACCATGGCATGACTTGTGAACCATATTTTCGGACTTGAAATTCCTCTAAGAGGCATGTCAGAAAGTAATTATACACATTGTAATTTCTTACTCCACAACCTTCACAAGAGCATCCACTACAACATTGTGACATTTTGAAGCTATCAGCTGTGGAACTTTCCAAGGCCAATATAAGTTAAACGTACAATGACCCGTTAAATATCACAAATGCCAATATGGTAAGCAGTAAGTTAGCTATGCATGCTGAACATCAGACACAGATTTTGTATCCCTGAATCAGAAAGGTAGAACACTGGGATATGGCACAGTTATCATCACTTGCACAGGGTGTTGTGTGGTGGGTAGGAATCCTAGGTTAACACAAAAGGTCAGTGGGTGTGTGTGAATAAGAAGGGAAAAAGAAAGACATGTGGACCACAAAAAATGGGTAGTATGACAATATGACTAATTGTTGTGTGTGTGTATGCCTGTATGGGTCCTCCAAGTGAAACAGGTGTGTGAGTGTGTACATGAACACAACCATACTAAGTGCTAGCTCTACATTGTGGTGTGTTGGACAAGTGTGAGCCATGTATGGTAGAGGTGGCAGTTCATTGTTGTCATCCCTGACCATGAGAACAGCCTCTGTCAGGAGTGGCACTGGCATATTGATGTCCAGGACCATGCTCAGATCAGTGCTGTTAATGGAAAATGACTGCTGTTTGCTGGATGAGACCCCTTAACAGGAATGCACAGGACCATGACCCCATGGCCTGCCATGTCTGGGTGTGGACAGCACACTTACTGATAGAACAGTGGAAGTACTGCCACTAGGAGATAGTGATCAGGCTTGGCCATGTTGGCTATCAGCAGATGCTGTTGCTGATCTATGCCGATAGGGATGACCTTCCTCTCCCAGCAGATATTCCATCACTGACACTGCTCATTCCATGACATAGACCCCTTGGTCAATCACAGACTCCCCTCATTCTAAAATGGCATTCATCCAATACAGTGAATCTGCAACATGTTGAAAGGAGTCATGCATGTCAGACTGTGCCACATCTACAACCTTGAGCATTTGTCTGGAGCACCTATGGGAATGTGCCTGTGCCTCCTTGAAGGCTCTAAAGATATGTAGAGTGTTATGGGAAGTGGCACCTGCACCAGGTGATGGAGTGACAGGAGGCCCACTCCAAAAACCCCTATCAATCCTCCTGCATGGCACCTCAGCCACACTTTGGCTATGGACAGACTCAAATGGCACTGCAGCTGCAGTAGCCACACTTCCCTGTTCAATGTCCTTGTCATCTAACTGTCCAATACCTGTGAGCTCAGTGGGCTGGGTAGGCATATGCCTACTGGCTGTGTGCAATGTAAATGCAGGCAATGGCTGTATGTCAATGTCTGTGTAAAATTCAACCTCTGACCATGCCTCAGGTTGTCCATCATCATCATCATCAGAGTCTGCTGAGACACTGACATCAGGTGACACTCGGCCTATGTTCCATTGTCAGACTCACCTGTGATAAAAAACAAGAAACACAGGAATACATTAATACAAGCACTACTATAGTGCAATATATGCTAACAAAGTAACACTGCTGCTACTATTACAGATAGTACAGCAATACACACAGCACTCCTGAGATCAATATCACACACTACAATATATGTTTAAATTGATCAGCAGTACTGACATCAAACTAATTGGCTTACCAACTGCAGAAGGCAAGCATTCCTGGAGGCCTGATGGTCCTGACAGAGGTTAACCAATAGGTAAGGGCAGCAACATCACAATCAACAGTAACACAGAGATTAATACATTTTTCCCTTTATAGCTGCAGTAAACATTTTTTTTAAATAAGAATGTGCCTGACAACTCCAAGCTAAGATTATACCTGTAGGAATCTTCAATCCCACACCAATCAAATAAATACATGTGTCACAGAATTAAGTTATTCATTTAAATTCTTTAATATACAACAATATTCAGCTGTTAAGATAATAAGGCCTACCTAGAAGTCCGTCCTGGGATGTGGTTGGTGTGTCGGAAATGCTGGCTCTCACATCCAGCATATGTGAGACAACATTATCTGGCAAGGTGTCTGTGTCCCTTAGGTTTGCTAGGAACTGCTCATTGGGAGGGCAGTGGTGGTTCTC
This sequence comes from Protopterus annectens, assembly GCF_019279795.1. Taxonomy (NCBI): domain Eukaryota; kingdom Metazoa; phylum Chordata; order Ceratodontiformes; family Protopteridae; genus Protopterus; species Protopterus annectens. The sequence continues at coordinate 371,822,364 of NC_056741.1, read as the reverse complement.
TAGGAGGTCCTCCACCTTTAACCAATAGGTCACAGACTGCTGCAGCTGCTCACCTTCTTGCAGAGAAGATCATATTAGTGGCCTGTGGCATACCTGTTCCTAGCTTCATCTATGGCCACCCACAAAGTTGCCATCTGCAGCAATTTGCTGCCATATTTGCAGATGAAGAGCCATCTCTCACATTCTTCTTTGAAGTAGGAAGGCACCATGTTGCCAAAAAACATCAGTAAATGGTCTTTGCCATGGATTGTGACATCTCACTGCCATTATTGTAGGTGTTCTAAAAGTAAATAGACATATAATGCACATAAGTATCACATAAATACAAAATAAGGTTTTATAGAAGCAAAATAAAAGGCAGCCAGTCACTATTACCCCTGCAGAAACATTAAACAGTCTACAGATGTGATATACTACAACAGGCCAATGACCGTTTTGGCTAACAAAACATCTTTGACATGCTAAAAGTGCTGTCAAGGGACCTGTCCCTGAAACATTTGTACATGTTTCTCACACAGCATTCCTTTCCATGTATTTATATGTCTTGTCAACCATGTGTGCCACTAAAATTGCTTAACAAACATGCCGATACCACCAGTATACTTCTAAGTAATGCATACAAATAACATTGTAAAATGCTGTGCAACACATTATTATTAAATACATTCCAGCATATGGAGTATATAAATGACAAAATGGAAACATACTTTCTGATATGTAATCCTCCTCTGTACAGATATTCTGAAGCAAAAGCTTTCAATTGCTGTTCTAAGCATGTAGAACTCTCCTCAGTATTAGTATTCATAGCTACAGGGTGTCCTTTTTATATGGTGCAGATTAATAATGGATTGCAGCTGTGGATGATTACTGTTTTGGAGGATGAATTCACAACAGCACTGCAGGCTGTCTTATTCCCATTGGATGGGTCTGCTTAGAACTAGAAAGTGTCTCTCAAGAGCCCAAACACAGACACTACAAACCATTCCATGACATGATGTTTTGGGTAGATTAAAAGCCACGTCACTGTAACTGGTCTGGTATAGGATGAGGTCACATCTGTCTGGCCTCCAGCCCACTGTCTGAACATGCCCTGGTGGGATTACCACAGATCCAAAAACATCATATAGCTGGTGACATCAGCAGAGTCTGTTGAGGCCACAGTAAGTTTCCCATATGCTGGTGTAAAATGCTCTCATTATTGTCAAGCAACAGCTCACACACAAACACATACAGTTGACTGCAGTGAGAATAGAACCCCTACCTAAATACACAACTAAAGAACACAGTACTTAACGTAAGCACCATAACTCAAGTTTGACTTCACAGCTGATGACATCAGCAGAGTCTGTTGAGGACAAGATAACAGCATCCCACATGCTGGTGTAAAATGCTATCTGCAATATCAAGTAACAGCTCAAACACAAACACACACCCAGTTGACTATAGTAAGAATAGAACCCCTACCTAAGACCACAGACTACAGAAAACAGTACATAGTGCAAGCACCACAACAGATGTTGGAGTTATAAAGGAGTGCAGGTCAACTTATAGTAAATGACATCAGCAGGCCATGTGGGAGGCAAAAGGTTGGAAGAACTTCATGAAATGGACGTATAGGCTTCTGCAAGTATCAAAACACTGACAGAACATGCTATTAGAGAAGTAACTGCAGGATAGCCCATCTATTCTGCTAACTGAACACACACATGCACACACACATGCACACACATGCACACACACACACACACACACACACACACACACACACACACACACACACACACACACACACACTTGACGGCAGTGAGAATAAAACCCCCTACCTGTCTAAGTGCACAGAATATAGAACACAGTACTCAATGCAAGTGCCATGCCACAAGTCACCATTATGCAGGAGTGCAGGTAAACTTACAGTAGATGACATCAGCAGGCCATGTGGGAGACAAAAGGTTGGAAGAACTTCATGAATTGGATGTATAGGTTTCTGCAAGTGTCAAAACACTGACAAAACATGCCATTGGAGAAGTAACTGTAGGACAGCCCATCTATTCTGCTGACTGGGTGAACACACACACACACACACACACACACACACACACACACACACACACACACACACACACACACACGACTGCAGTGAGAAAAGAACCCCCTACCTATCTAAGTGCACAGAATACAGAACACAGTATCTAATGCAAGTGCCATGCCACAAGTCTACATTATGCAGAAGTGCAGGCAAACTTATAGTAGATGATATTAGCAGGCCATGTAGGAGACAAGAGTTTGGGAGGACTGCAAGAAATGGATGTGCAGCCTTCTGCAAATATCAAAATACTGGCAAGTCATGCTATTGGAGTAGTAACAGTAGGAGAGCATGTCTATGTCTACTCTACTGACTGGATACATACACAAACACACACGTGCACACACACACACACACACACACACACACACACACACACACACACGCACACACAAACATTTTACTGTAGTGAGAATAAAATCCCTATCTATCTAAGTAGACAGACTACAGAACACAGTACTTAATGCAAGCACCATGGCACAAGCCTGATTTATACAGGAGTGCAGGTGAACTTATAGTAGGTGACATCAGCAAGCCATGTGAGACACAAGTGGTTGGGAGGGCTGCATGAAATGGATGTAGGCCTCTGCAAGTATCAAAATACTGGCAAGCCATGCCATTGGAGAAGTAACTATAGGATAGCATGTCTACTGTGCTGACTGGACACACATGCCCAACTGACTGCAGTGAGAATAGAACCCCTACCTAAGTGCACAAACTACAGACTACAATACTTAATGTCACAATACAAGTCTGATTTATACAGGAGTGCAGGTGACTGTATAGTACATGACATCAACAGGCCATGTTGGACAGGTGGTTGGGAGTCCTGCATGGGCACATAGCTTCATAGGGTCATATGAGGTAGTTAGGAGTCCTGGATAGGCACATAGCTTCATAGGTCATATGAGGCTACTAGCCCAATAGCACTAGGCTGTTTAGAAGCCAAGCTGAGTAACAACAAAAGACCCCTTGCTGAGCATAGCTGGATGTTTGAGTTTCACAGGGTGAACTAGTGAGCATCACCAGCTGGCCCTGTCCATGAGGGAGTATACAACATTATATAGTACACTTTGTAGTGTGGCTGATATATGTGTGAAAAAAATGCTGATACCTCAGGTTTGTACTGCTGGGTTGGGGGCAAAGCACATGGATGCATTGTAAATTTATGACATATAGTTATATTGGGCCCTTAGTTTGCAATGTTTCCACTTGTGGTTTTATGCCATATAAAGGAAACAAGCAATAAACACCAATAAGAAAGCATCATATATACAGTTCCATAGCAGAGTGAGCAGTGGATTTGTGCAATGGTTAATAAAGTGTACATGCATGTGAGATACACCTGTTTGTGTGTAGGTAAGCATTGTGCAAACATAAGCTGCATTGCTAACACAAGTTGCACATTTTGTACTAGAACTCAGTACACTTTGTAATCCAGGCCAGGTTTTCATGATGGCCAAGAGCATTAATTGAATGTATCCAGTTTCTATTTTGGATGTCTGCTTCCTAGATGGTTTGTTTTATCTGTTTCACCAATGCCATGCTTCACACAGACTAGATAAATGCAGTGGTGCATCATGCAAAAAGTGGAATTAAAAACATGAAAAATAAGAGAAGAAAAAATAAAGAGGGAAACATGTGAAATGAGGAAAAGCAATGTATGACATACACAGTAGAAAATGATAGTACACATGAGATATTTCTACATAGTTCATAGTTCAGAAAATAGGATGGATGCATTATTACTCTTGGCCACACAAACAGCTTTGCAGCAAAGAACTGAAGTTATTCTTCACACAACCAACTGCAACAGAATGTACACTATCAAACCCTCAGTATTTATTTGCACATTTAATTATCTTCAATTATAGTTAGACATAATGCACTAGTGATCACACAATGTGTTGTGATTATGCTTGCAAATATACAGCTCTGTCTTACATTTCCTGTGTTTCCTTGTAATTCATCACTTATCTGACCAGTAATGTGAGATATGCAGTGTGTAAGCCATTCCATATAATTGACCTTAAAATGTATGGGGATATTAACTGGGAATAATATGATATGCAGTTGCCAGAAACTGAAGGCCTGGTTGGTTGGCACAAACAAACATATACTGTTCTTTGGGGGGGCATAGGCAAGGTACTGTTATGGCACAAACAATGGTACACTGCTCTTTCGGGGGTGGCAAAGCTCACTTACTGTTATGTGCAAATAAGTATAGCCTGTTCTTTTGTGGGGGAGCAAAGGTGTTATTGCTATGGCACAAACAAACATATGATGGTCTTACTACTCTTCTTGTTCTGCATCCTGCCTGTTGTTTGATCTTGGGAAGTGTTGTGAAATCAGAAACTGCAATCAGTATCATTACTTTCTGACTTTTCTCTTTAATGATTTACCAGTCCAAAGGTATGGTGCTAAACTGAGGCCATGCAATTATTGTCAGTATTCTTGAGAGGTATGAGTGTATGAATCTTTGATGCCCAAGGCCTACTAGTTACTAATGGATGCAAAAGAAAAATAAGTCTCTGCTGTCACATGTTAGGATACTTCCTGTACAAATCCACACACTATTTACTTGATTACTGTACCAAGTTCAGAAATATAAGTATGTCCGATATTGTTATTAAAGAATTCAGTCTTGGTTCAGGACTTACCTTGTAACTGCAGCAGTCGACATACTTTTAGTTCAGGGCTGACTCTGTCTGTTGCAAGAAGTGCACAGCTATTACATGGGGGGGTAATGGTTATGTGAGTTGCCTGGCATAATTTACTATATGTATGTGAGTAGGAGAAAGGTATTAGGCACCTAGATGGTCAGTGAATGTGCTATGTGTTATCTCTTAACCAAAGCAAGGGAATAATGAGCATGCCTACATCTGCCACAAGGCACAACAACTGCTGGTTCCCCCTCTGAGTCCTCCTTTGACTGTGGCTTTGGTGACCTAGGTGCTGGTGGCATAACGTGTGTCCCTTCCCTTTGCTGATCCTGGATCATATTGTGTAGCATAGCACATAATGTTGAGATCTGTGTACATGTGTGTGGATTACACTGCAGGGCTCCACCAGATGTATCTAGGCACCGGAACCATGACATCAGCAGCACAAACACTTGTTCCATGATGTTTCTGATTTGAGTGTAAATGGACCTGTGGGATGTCCCCCCCAGCAAACATTTGGTATAGCTGTGATGTGTGCCAGATGTAGAAGTCATGATAACTGCCAAGGCTGCCAGCACACATATTCAAGATAATTCCCTGGGCATTATACATGACTTGCCAGTTGATGGACTGGTATCCCTTGAAGTTAATATAGATTCCACCCTGCTCACCAGGTGGTGCCTTAATGTGTATATTAGCATAGTATATGCCACAGTACTTCAGTGTAGTGTGCTATCTGGTAAAACTGATGCATATTTCTGGCCCTCTCCTCAGAACTATGAGGAAAATATATGGGCTCACTGTTATGTGTAAGCATAGCATCCAGGAATTGGTGGATGATCATGGATGCAGATGCCTGTCATACACCCATCATGTCCCCAGTTGGGCTTTGAAAAGTCCCTGTAGCTAGAATTCTAAGAGCTACACATACATTAGATTCCACTGGGATAGATTCCAGTAGGTTGGCTCTATCTCTGAGTTGAGGTGGGCAGAGTGAAGTGGGCAGAGCTCACTGAGTTCTTGTAATGTGTCCCTGTCCACCTTTAGCACTCTACAATCTCCAGATCATATAGTATTTGAAAAGTTACCCTGAGCCTTAAAACTCTTCTCCTTCTTGGCCTAGGCCTATTGTCACTAGCACCAACAGCACTGGCTTCAGCCTATAGCACATACATATGGAGGAAAGTTGCAGTAGCCCCTAGCATTGTGTCCAGTTAAAATGTCCTGGTCTCTACTCTAATGGTATTGAAGTATTCAGGAAAAAACAGAATGGACGCTACATGGATGCATTATACTTGTTGAATAGCTCCACCATTTTGGATTAGTTCATTAGGATTCAATTCACCTATGCATTAATTAGCATCTATTAAACACACATGCCGCTTACTTATTAATGAGTTATGCACATCTCCACTCATACCTGTGCATCCCCATACACCTTCATCCAAATAAGATAAATAAAGGCAAAACTGGTATTGCTTTCCTCCATTCCTGTGATATTGCGCAAACATGGAGCACAAAAAAGTAAAGGTAAGGTTACATACCTTGTACTAGAACCCAGGACCATCTATACTCTAGCTCTACACATACATGTGCTGCCACAGGAATAGTTATGTGACGAGCACAGTGAAACCTGCCATTCATTCCTCCATTTCCCATGTTTGTGCTCAGAGCCACATCATGCAAACAATGACAAAAAAAAAAGAGATGGCACATTTTCACAAAAAAAATAAAAGGATGAAACAGAACTTGTAAATTGTGCACGCTTACAGCTACTGAACCTCAATCAATTGTCATTGGCACACAAAATATACTATCATTCAACTAAAACTCCAGCATTATAGAATCTAATTGCACCTTACTCTACTAGTAGAACCTTAAGATCCAGTACCCTAAACCACCCAGACGTCATCAAAAATACCAATGAGACTGGGAAATCCCTTTTCAGCTATTCTGTTTCTAAAGCTTGGAACTCCTTACCTTTCCACCTTACCTCCATGTGCTCCATTAATCAATTCAAAAAGCTCCTCAAAGCACACAATATGAACTCCTGGTTATGCTCCTGTGATTCCCCAGAATAAACACCACTGTACCACCTATTCCAATCTAAAGCTAATCTCAATGTACCCCATTGTGTAATTACTTTTCTTAGTGTGTTTTCTCTATACCTCTATCATCGACACATGTGTTTCTCCCCGGGCCTCCGCTAAAAACAGGCTCTGTGGAACCTAGATGGACTTTCCCGGTCAACAAATGATAAATAAATAAAAAAATAAATAAAAATATTCATTATGTTAAGTATCATATGTACCTGTAAGAGAAGCATTATATTGTAAGTATTATATGTACCTTGTAAGAGAAGTACTATATTGTGACCACCAGCATATGAAACTATATGCTAATGTTCCACATGAGGGTTTTTCTGTATGTTCTCATATGCCATCAGTTAAGTATTGCCAGATATCTATGTTATATAACTTTTTGATCTCTACCCGTTAATCTATGTAATTTTATTTGGAGCTTTCTCCTCGGGCCACCGCTGAAAATGGACCTGTGTCCAGTCAGACCTTTCTGGTAAACAAATGTAAAATAAAATAAATAAATAAATAAAACAAATTTCATCTTTTACAGACCTACATGTACACCTCTCTAAGTGTAACCTGACACACACCCTGATGTCATCATTCACTGCTGTCATCAATTGAAAACAAACACTGTGGAAATGTCTACATGAAGTGAACATCCCCACATGGTTACTATTTTTTTAATTCAGCAATTCTAGAGTATTGACCTCATTTGCATCTTCACCATGCTGACAGCCCTGAAACTACATGTCTGGTAACCATGTAGGCAGGGAAACTGAAGGAGAGCCCAGTGTTGTAAACACAAGGGAGGGTATTACTTTGCTATACATATCTGCACAGAGGAATACAGTTTTTGATAAAATTTGATTGTCAACTACATACTGCATATGCTTACATGACAATAGGAATAGTCAGTTACATGGGGTTTACACTTTTAACTGTCTACATTAGTTACGAGTATATTCTTCATTTGGGGGTGGGGGTGTGAAGCTGCATTTATGTCATGGCACATACAAAGGAGAATTGCTATTGTTACTGTAGTTTTGTAGCATTCATCCTGTCTAATTATGTCATAATGTGTCTGCTTTTAGATGATAATGTCAGCTATGTACAAACCTGGGGACTTTTACTTGCTCAGGTTTCTGTGTAGACTCCTTTCTGTGGCTGTATTAGAAAAGTTTTCAAATACATGGGCAACATGAGCACGGAGTCTACACAGTTGCTTTACAGATTGTTGAAGCATTCCACCATATTGATTTGCTTCATCAGCATGCAGTTCAGGTACTTATGCTGCAATTTGCATACCACGGAAGTTACCTTGTTTGTGCGTAAGTGCGCACCATTACACTGAGTTTACTGAATTTAAAAATATTCGAGGCTGTGTACACAGTGCACTGCACATGGTGAAAAATGATTATGTAGGCTTTATTAAATCCCCTTCCACATTGTTTATCAGATCAATTCATATTGCTTTGAGTGCTTAAACCTTTGCAATTTATAGGTGTAATGAAAAAGATATGTGAAGAACACAAATCCATATAATTATAAATACATAACAGTTAGTGTAATTATATATAATGTTATATAATTTCAAGTAGTATAACTCATAAATTAAAGCATAATCTTTAAAATGAAAAATAAAACTACTTATCTAACTATCAAGTGCATACAGAAGAAAGCATATATAAATATGAACAACAGTATAATCATAAGATATAGAAAGAAAATGAATAAGGGATGATGTTCTGCAAATAAGTTCAAGAAAGGCCTGAGTTCCTGCATGTCAAAACAAACCAGAAAAACATATTACTTTCTAGCTCTTTATTGAAAAGACCAGACCCAATTATCCAAGCACTCAAACTTTCCCAAAATAACCTCCTACTTCAGACAAAAAGACGGCCAAATCCAGGTAAATCCATGGACCACGTTTCCCAATAAAGTACTTTTCACAACAAAATTCTAAATTGTAAGGTAAAAAGTAAAAAAGTAAAAAAGTAAAACAACAATGGCAAGACATTCAAGAGCCAGCACATGGATGTGATAGCTCATCAATCCAAAAAGAGACGCATGTAGTCTCCGACTTACTTATAAATATTTCTTCTTTTGTGTTAAATAGTGAACAGCTTAGTGTTCTTAATAAAGGTTTATCTTTTATTCCTGCAAGGAGGGCCGACCCAGCAGAAATGTTGAAGGACTTAAGACTACTTGGCAAAAGTCTTTCCCTGAAGTGTTTGTTTCCTACAGATACTACTGCAGGTAATAAAGGACGTAATATATACAGAAAACCTAGTACCTTTGTTCCAGCTTTACCAACAGGTATTCGACGATTCATAGATGTATGTGAAATTGCTTTTAGAGAATTAAACAACTTAACTGATACTAGTATGTCATTTTATAACTTGACAGTAGATGAACACAGAGCCCTGCAAGAATTATAAAATATACATTGAATAGTTATTAAGCAGGCAGATAAAGGAGGCGGTATAGTGTTAATGGACAAGGATTTATATGTCACACAAATGGAGAAACTTTTACTTGATACGCATACATATCAATGCATTTCCAAGCCTACTGTTAACGCTATTATAGATAAAGTTTCTTTTTTAATTTTTGATTTACTAATCACGAATTTAATAGATGATTCACTTTTTAAGTATTTTAATGTGTATAAACCACTTGTTCCCAGGGTATATGGCCTACCAAAAATACACAAAAATTTGTTATCACCACCCATGCGTCCTATTGTTTCAGGCACTGGGTGGTGTACTGAACCTCTCTCTATTTATGTAGAGGGATGTTTACATGGTTTGTTGGCAAACTGCCATACAATATTGAAGGATACAAAGATGTTTTTACAAAGGCTTTATGATAGAATAGAAAGTGTTGATGTTAATGAGAATTTTGTCCTTGTTACATTAGACATTGAATCCTTATTCATTAGTATACCTAACACCTGGGGTGTTGACAGCATTAGGGATTTTCTTTATGTGAATAAGTGCTTCACCAACACTAAGATACAGTTGATTTGTAGTCTCTTAGAGATTATCCTAGAGAACAACATTGTTATGTTCCAGGAGCAATTCTTTTTGCAGAAAGTTGGCATGGCCATGGGCACTGCATGTGCAAATAGCTACACCAACTTGGCTTTGGTCAGCTTGGAAGAACAAAATGTGTTGTCAAACAATAATCCATTCTTTGGACAAATACTTTGGTACGTCCGCTTTGTGGATGACGTGTTTATGCTGTGGAGAGGCTCTGGTATTGATTTGGCACATTTTGTGGAATATTTGCATTCAACTACTGATTTTTTAAGGTTCACTTACCATAGTTCCAACACTGACATCAGTTTCCTTGATGTGCAGATTAGTAAATCTGTTTTAAATAGTCTTTGCAGTAATATTTATTTTAATCCCACTAGAAAAAATACTCTTTTGTACAAATCTACTATGCACCCTAGACACATTCCTAGGAACGTGCTCAAGGGTCAGGTTTTTAGAACGCTGCGACTGCATAGCAGAGATGAAGATGCAGTAGTTGGCCTATCTAATTTAAAAACAGAATTTTTACATAGGGGATACTCGCTTGCAGACATTAAACAGACTATCTCTAATGCCTGGAAGCTGAGAAGCACTAGATGTAAACCTTATTTTAATGCTGGTGATGCTGTTGACAATACAAGATATACTAACAGAACTAGTAATGATTTTAGAGTGGTGTTTCAGTTTTCCAGTAACATCAATCAATACTTAGATGTAGTCAAAAAGCATTGGTATTTGCTACAAGAAGTGCCTGGACTGGTAGACAAGGTTGGACATTCTCCTATTTTTAGTTTTAGAAATAATAAATCCCTTAAACAACATCTATGTCATGGTGAATTATCTAGAACTATTATTAGATCCAATCGGCATGTTACTTTTCCATGCAGGAATTGCAGTGCTTGTCAATTTATATATAGCAAAAATAAATATGTACATCCTACTAGGAAATTTTCTTTGTACACTAATCAATACACTGATTGCAGATCTACAGATGTGGTCTATTATTGTTTTTGTGTACAATGTCCTGCTTTTTATGTAGGAAAAACAACTAGAATGCTTAAAGATCGTATTCTAGACCACCTAAGAGATATTAGTAATAATAAACCATCAAATGCTCTAGCCAATCATGTTATGTCCAATGGCCGTTCTCATTCCTTTAAGTTCTTTGTTCTACAACATATTCATAGAAATCCCAGAGGTGGTGACATTGAGAATATCACAGACGGACATGAACAGAAGTGGATTTTGAAACTTAATGCTGAAAAGTATCCTGGTTTGAATGCTACTACTTCCTTGGTCCCTTTTTTAAAGGCTAGACATCTCAAGCATTAAGATTAGCTAAGTTCTTTCAAAATTAGTCTAATGTATTTAACTATTAGTTTCCAATTATTCTATTTAACTTTTTCCTGCCTAGTATTTTTCCATGTTTTATAATGATTTTATAAGTTTTTTAAGTGCTTTCTCATGTATAGTATTTGATTCCTTCTTGTACAATGTTTTTAAGCAATGCTTTTTTTAGTTTGAGCATAAGGCTTAATTGTTTTTCACTGCTACTTAATCATTGTGTGATTTTTATTGATTAATTGGCATTTTAGAATCTCTATTTAAACCTCTGCATTTTTTACTGTGGTGTCTGATGAAGCAACTTCGGTTGTGAAAGCGCTTACCACTTTGTACTTTGCTGTGATTAAACGTTTGCTGTGTGTTATCTTGGTGCATTTTTTACTTTTTACCTTTCATTTGGATTTATTTCTGCACCAAGGTTTTACCCAACACGGTTTCTTTGGTTTCCAAAATTCTAAATTGTATTGACCTTAAATTGCTCATACATATCTGAGCTACATGGATGCACAAATTTTATTTTATTTATTTTATTTAAAAGTTCTTAACTGTATATCCTCACTGAGCTAATGGCTCATTTTCAATGCTGACCTGGAGCATAATGGAAATTAAAATTTTCTCACAGAATGAATTCAAATAAGTGCCAGTAGAACACTTTTCAGATTCATTAGGACAGAAACAGTTAAAAGGATAATAAATTAAAGGTATTCCTTAACATACATGCAGACCAAGTGCAAATTGATAAGCTGAAGTAAAGAAACACATTCTGTCAACAAGCTGATCTATGCTTTTCATTAATAAAACTGACAAAATCTAAAGTATCACATATTTTCTAAAATTGGTCTTAAAGAAGTAAATATGATCCTTGACAGCTATCCATCCAACATATACAAGACTAATTTCTTGTTGTTTTGGTTTTTCAGCTTTCATGTTTGATGGACACTGAAATGTTGCAGCTACAGAGAAGATAAGAAAACTCAAGTCCTTAACTAAAACGGAGAAAATAATTGCCATTATTAATAATACCATTAGCATAAAAAAAATGACAGAATGCATTAAATCATCCATCCATCCACAACCTGTGTTTTCTATATGGGGTAAGGATGTCACTTCAACAGTGAAAATCATCTAGAGCCAAGGTATACACCGCCAGGTGACTAGTCCTAACGTCATTGTTCTTCCACACCCCAGAGTTGCATGCACATTCATGCCTATGGCCAATTTTAGAGTGTCCAATCCATCTACTGTGTGCCTTTGGAATGTGAGAAAAAACTTACATGACTACAGGAAGGGCATGCGGACTCTGTACAGAATGCACCCCAGGGGAGAATCAAACCAGGGAGCTTCTTGCTGTGAGGTGACAACTCTGTCCATCACTCCACTGTGCCACCCAATAAAATGTATTAAATATCTTTGTCAAATAATATGATGGAATATATTTTTCTCAGTTTATTTTCACAGATAATTGGATTCAGGTTTTTTTTAATTATACTTTAGGGATTTCTCTTCTTTCAGCAGTTTATTTCATTCACCTATGTTAGTGTGTGATGCACATTAAGTTTTTAACTTTCTCTCATATGTAAAATATACGAAGAATAACAAAGAAGCTAAAACTGCAGACTTAGCCTGGGATTCATAGACAGTTAACAAATTGCACTACACAAATTACTTTGGGTTGTAGTAATGTGCAAAGTTTGGGTGATTCAAATATGCAGACATTATGGCTGCACAATGGTCAAAACAGCATACTATTCGGTGCATACTAATGAGTGGACAGTGACATGGAAATGAAGAACTCCATACAAATTAGTCATGTAGAATATGCAAATGAATGAATTCAGGTGGCCATGTAGCATGGTGGTGGTGCATACCCATTTTGAATGCAGCGAGTCACTGTGTTCAATGTGACTGATGCTAGAAATGTCAGTAGGAGTATTACAATAAGTTTTGGGAACCAGTGCCCACAATGTTGCATGTCACATCCCATAAGTTGGTAGAGCAACATATTGTGGACAGGCACACTACAATGACCTAGATGAACTGTGTGACCCACAAGTGGAATCAAGTTAGATAGATGGTATATCTTTTCTTTTTAATATAAAGGTATAATTAACCTTAATCATCTTTATTGTGGTGACCTTCCAGAGACCTGAGGTGGAAACATTAGGAATTTTGCAGATGTCAGCCTCATGAATCCTAAAACAGTTCCTTTATTCACTGCTACAACACCTGAAGGAGCACATTTGGTTTCTCAGGACAGGAGAGTAAAGAGAAAATTCCACATGGTCATTTTTTGACATAGTCCATTTCTCTGAGGCCCTGGGAGCCATAAATTGAACACATACTGCTATTAATGCCACATTTGTTTCACAGATCCTATGATACAGCAACACAAAGAGGCTGAACTCCCTAATCTGCCTGGTGGTCTGTAATGCCCACAAATTTATTTATAATGTGTTTGTCTACCACCTGGGCAGTACACATGATTCACACATTTGACACGCATCCAATCTATGCCAATGGTTCTTGTGAGTGGACTTTCCACAGGGTCACCTGGTTGCTAAATATACATCCATATCCAGTCAAATCCATAAACATAGTTACCCTTTAAGCAGGGGGTAGGCCACATAAAATATATTGTATATTGTAGGTGATACCAGATATATGTCAGAACCCTGGTTAATAAATCCAATTTGTAGCCCCCAGACAATGCAGGAAATGGCCTATCACACATCTCATGTGAAAATTTTAAATATACCTGAGAGTGTATTTGGGTACTGAACTGACAATTCCAATGTCTGGACATCTAAGGACAGAGACTGAAATAGAGCATAGACATATGCAGTATGATCTTTGATTTCTATGACATACCAGGCAAAGCAGTGCTGCACAAAAATCTAGAACAGCAAGTGAACATTATAGGGACTTCCACACTGGTTGTAGCAGTAGCAGAAGAAGGGTAGTGTGGACAATCAAGGAAAGAACATGCAGCAACAACTTCAGTGCTGAAACAGAGGCAGGTGTAATGTATTGCAGTACAGACAAAGAGGCAGCATCTTATCCACAATTACGGACCATGATCTAGACAACACAGAATAAAGTGATGCATGTGGAATCACATCCATGCTAGATTGATACAGGATTGATCACATTGCTGAGTATCAGATATCCCATATTCACAGTGGTTGGACAGTGGGCAGGGCACATTATTCATCACTTGGACAGGAAGGGTGCACAGTGACACGTGACTGCAATGCTATAATATTGGGTAGCCCCATGGGTAAACATATGCTCTTGGAGGTTAAATGGAGTTAATGAGCATGTCCTTCTTTGGCATGGGGAAGCTACCATGGCATGATTGTAGATGATATATAGTATGCTGCCTTGTGGTGGTAGGGTGTGAAGGGGACCATGACTCACAAAAGGTGTAACAATGGGGCCATGCACATGTATATTTTGAGTCACATTAGTTCCATCACTCATGACATGAATATTGCCATGGTAGGTGACAAGAAGGATAAACCTACGGTTGTACAACTGTGTGTAAAACTTGTCAAAGTTAGTGATTGTTGACTGTGTCCTGTTAGATACACTAATTTATGCAACTGGCTATCAGCTGCAGTCATGCTATACACAGCTTCTTCCCTTGTATGGGCCTGAAACCCATTACCCCTTGCAGATTACCTTACTCATGTTTTCTTATATTCACAGTTTGAACCTCTTCAGCCACCGGCAAATAGAAGTGGCAGTGGCTCAGGTTCCCTGATGCACATAAATCATTACTCACTGCCACTGATATCCACCACACAGTTTGCTGTTCATGCAAGGTGGGACTTCTTCCTAACCTTTATGAAACTCCTCATGTTGCAAAACTTCTTTGATTTCAAAGTTGCATGGTTGTAAACAATGCTGTCAAAATGGTCCCAGTGCTTTATATCATACTAACAATGGGCAGTTGCTGTGGTGGTTACATCAATGAAAACAGTTAATGCCACTATTTGTGAATCACTGCCCGTGCATGCTGTTATCTATAGGTGAGTGCATAAGCCATTCACATCATACTGAAGACAAAGCATGTAACTGCATAGTCATGCATAAAGTATGTTTACACTTGTAGCACCACAGTGCAGTAGTACAGCCATGTACTATTGCAATGGTGCACTGTTAGATAGCCATGTTCATCACCATGGTGCAGCACTACATTGTTGGACACATGATTTACAAACATGGGTCTGTGTGCAAAAGTCTGCTATTTTGATTGTTTAATGAACCTCATTAAGTGGTTAAGGGGACTTCCAGGACTAGAGAATGCAAGAATCAAGTTTGCTGTGCCAGAGACAGCAGGATTGCCACATTTTTCTTACAGTAGATCTTCCAGGAGTGCCCACTGCAGAAGGTGAATGCTTGGTATGAGCTACCTGTAATTCAGAGTGATGCCAGTGGCATCACTCATTCTTCTGTTTGGTACCAGCACTGGAACCATTGTCAGCATTCCTTACTGAGAAAATTAAACCATTGCTACAACTAGTTAGAGCAAGACTCAAGGATACTACGGAATTTTTACAAATAGTATCAGACTCCCAGTTAGAACCACACTGGTTAATGTGCACTCTTGATGTCAAATCATTATATATGAATATTTCACACTGGGCTGGACTAACTGCACTTGAATACTGGTTGAACAAAGCTGACATTTACCCTTCTGGTACCAATACATTGCTCATCTGTATGGCTGAACATGTTTTGTCCAAAAATGATTTTTATTTTAAACAGGACTGCTATTGGCAAATACAGGGTACAGCAATGGGTGCTTCTTTTGCACCCATTTATGCAGACCTTTTTATGGGGTATGTGGAGGAACATATCATTTTTGATGAGCTTCATAAACTATACATTTCAGATATCGACATTTGGAGAAGATATTTGGATGACTGTTGGCTTAATTGGAAAGGAGGTAGTGAATATCTACATGAGTTTGTGGAACATCTCAATGGTAATATTTGGGGAGTGGAATTTACTGTGAATTATCATCTGAATGAGATGCATTTTTTAGATGTGCCTTTACATCATCAGGAAGACAACACCCTTAAATCATTTGTATACCGCAAATTCCCTCAGTATAACTCTTTGCTACATGCCAACAGTCTTCATCCAAGACATACTATTAATAATATTCCAAAATCTCAATTTTTACGCCTCAAACGGATATGCTCCTCCCAACCAGAATTATCGCAGCACCATGAGGACTTGGCCAACAGATTTTTGGTAAGGGGGTACACTAAAAACAATGTCAGTTCAGCTATGCATTGGACACAAAACCAGTCAAGAGACAGTCTACTGCAATATCAACAGCATTCCAGCAAAAATCAAAAGGACATCTTGAGATTTGTTACCACATATGGGAGAAACACTGCTCAACTCTCAGAGATAGTTAACAAGCGTTGGAATATATTAAAATCTCAGAATGACTTGGATGATGTTTTGGGCAACAGATGTTAATTTTCATACAAAAAGGGAAAGACATTGGGATCACATTTTTCTTACTTTAAGAAAACAAAATTTAGGGAAGCAGTTACTCATCAACGAACTTTAACGGGGGACAAAGTAATAGGATCATATCCATGTGGGCATTGCAGCTTCTGTAACTATATGTTTAAAACTAAAACATTCACCAGCAGGAACACTGGACAATTATACAGCATATATGAATTTGGCAACTGTAGCACGGACTGGGTTGTCTACCTAGCTGCATGTACTTGCCAAGCCTTCTATGTGGGTCAGACTTCCAGACAGTTCAGGATTTGAGTGTCGGAACATTGAGGGGATATTAGAAATGTTTGCATTATAAATGCTTTGTACAGACATACTATTAACCATTCTACAGCCAAATTCTCATTTATTATTATTGATCATATTATTGGCAATCGGTCATTCAAAACAGGTTGGCATGACATACTCAATAGCAAGGAAAGAAAATGGATTATTAAATTGGGGGGCCTTTTTTCCCCAGGACTAAATGATAAATTGTAAGTTTTCTATTCTATTAATCATATTTATTTGCACTTCATTTTCAGCTTGTTTGTGCTATTAGACACCATCATCAATTAGGTTCTGATTAATTATACTTCATCTTTTGTTAACAATTATTTTGTATGGCTTTATGGTAACTATTTATTTATTTTTTCCTAAGACAGGAAATTATGTCATATTCTTTATTGAAACTTGTGTATAAATTACTGGCTCCTGCCAGGGTTTCCTTTTATACTACTGAAGAAAGCTATATGCTGAAACCGGTCTAGTTCACTTGTTTCTATAATAAATGTATTCATTTCAGCTCATCTTGGGTGCTGGCACTTTATTTTGATGCAAACATAGAACAAAGCAACAACAAAAAGACATAACACAGAGTTACAAACGTAAGTAGTAAATACATACAGGAAATGAAAAAAAAACATTAATATATAACTGTGTATATTATTTATTTATTTATTTATTTATTTAATTCATTCATTCATTCATTCATTATATATTGCTTTTGTTTACCAGGAAAGTCTGGCTGGGCACAAGTCCCATTTTCAGGAGAGGCCTAGAAAAAATGTTCATTTTACAGCATGAGTAGAAACCAGTTATGCAAGATTTGCATAATAAGCGTATTGCATAATTACAAAGTCATGCATCTGGACCATTTCTCCCCGGGCCTCCGCTGAAAATTGCCTTCCTCCCAAGTCGGACTTTCTCAATAAACAAATGTTAAATAAATAAATGAATAATAAAAAACATATTTATTATTTTATTTTATATTTGTTGACTGAGTTTGTCCGACTGGGCTACAAATGCCCATTTTCAGTGGAGGACTGAGGAGAAAACCTCCAACGGAAAATAGAAATTTTACATATTGAAAACATATAGAAATAGATTCATCAGTACCACAGATTACTGCATTACAGTGCCACACATTACATTCATCAGTACCACATATTATTGCATTACAGTGTCCTACATTAAACTGTGGCAAGTGAAATACATATAGAAATACATTCATCAGAGGGATGCATACATAATTACATATTATATACATAATAGTGCAATAGTTACATAGCTGAAATATTTTACTAGTTATGTTTGTACAGTGATGTACCAAGAGGAGAAGATAAAGTAGTAAGTTTGTTTATTGAAGGAAGGAAGAGAGAAGATAAGTAGAAGGTTATATTGGAGTGTTTATGGGGGATAATTACATTGGCAAGTCCATTTTTCATGAAGGTATTTTTTTGTAGTGGTTCTGAATTGATTGGGATGTTCAAGGAATCTTATATCTAGTGGTAGGCTATTCCAGGCCTTGGAAGGAGTTAAGCTATAGACTATTTTGGTCCTTGGTTTGCAGATTTTTAGTAGGCATTGTTCAGAACTGCAGAGTAACCTGTCAAAAAATAATAAATGAACATGCATAGAATTGTAAATGATATGATAGTTAATGAAAACATGACAGTTAAATGAAGAATGCAGTAAAATATTAGTTAATATAAAGCTTATAAGAGTCTAGTTACTGTCAAAATGAATCAGCTTAAAATAGATATTGAGTAGGACACAGTAAAGTAATTATAGGATGATGATGGTTGCAAATTATAAAGGAACATTGAGGAGGTCCAGGTAAAAGGGAGATAGAAATAGTAGTGAAGAGGAATAGATGATAGTTAGATACTTAGAGATTATAAAGAAGTAGCTGTATTATGGCCAGTTACATAAAACAGTGGTGACAATAAAGCTTGAAGATCATCCATGAATATCACACGTACAGAGCTGGTAAATGAGTAGACAGGCATTTAGTTAAGTTTAAAACAATTTTAGGGAGTGTTCTTGCATCACTAGTGGGATGGAGTTCCATAATTTTGCATGGTGGTCGGAGAGTAGTAATTTGCCCGCAAAATTTTGGGTTTGGATACATGTAATAGTTATTTGTCTTATGATTGTTGTGGCCTGGAAGGGTTATATATTTGTATGAGGTTGGAATTGGATGGGCAGTTGTTAGGTTTTTTACACAATGTTGCGGACTTATGGAAATTCAAAGTAGGTTAGATAATGTGGGGATACACAAGACCCTAATTTATATTCTTAAAAGGGATTAAAACCCACTTCAATTTATGTCATATCAATTAATCAGCATTGTGTTATATGTCCAAAGCTGTCTGAAAAGAGTTTCCACTTCTAAGAAATACCCTGAAAGGTAAAGCTGGCAAATTAAGTTTTTCAAATAAGCTGGGATGGAATTTCCTTCTGCTTACTAATTTTAGCCCCCAATAGCTGACTAAACTGGTCAGGACACACAAGATCTCTAAAGGAGAATTACAGCTGCATACATTGAAAAGCTTAACTCCCCCCTCACAAAAAGAAAATGGCCAGTCTATATAGGAGAGAAATTAAAGTAGACTACCTAAATTCTAGCTTAAATAAATCCATTGAGTGATAATCTGAAGGCACTCCCAAAGCATATGTATATTGTCTGTATTCTCTTGTCCACACCTCCAACATTCATTAGTACTCTTAACACCCATTCTAAACTGCCTGCATGGAGTGTAATACCACCTTAGAAATATACAGGTTTGCATATTCTGATATTTTGGACATCTGCCTGACCACTTTAAGGCTCCCCAAGCTTGCTCCCAAGCCTGGTCCATCAGTTCTTGCAATTTCCATCTATTTCTCATTAAACATTTCAAGGTTGCCATATTAATGCTTTAAATTTCTTTATAAATAAGACTTATCCTACCTCTTTTAGTACTCCCCCATTTCTTCAAAGGGTGTTCCATAATTGCCCTCGTTGCAGGAAGAACTTTCTTAGACTATATTGCAGCAATCTGTTAATATGTAAATCAGCAACCCATCTCAATTTGGTAAGGTGCATTTAATGTCTTAGATCTCTTCAGTGTTAATGAAGCTTCCTCACCTAGGATCTGCTTCCATTCCAATATTCCTCTAACCACCCAAAGTATTCTTACATCATTGCTTGTTATACGTCTTATTTTGAGGTGGTGAGATGTCTGGTCTTATTAGGCCTGCCCCCCATCTTAATCTATTCGTATGCCCACATTCCCAATATAACTGAAAAAGCTATTCTTGAATAAGATCAAAGGGGTTTCCTCATCTAGCTTCCACACACTACGATCCTTTTCTATATCTTGCTTTAACTTCCTAAGAACACCTCATAATTGAGACACAAACTAGTAAGTAGCTCTAAGGGGAATTCCAATTCTATCATGTTTTATATGGTCTACATGTCTTTTATACACTTATTTAGAGTTACGAATTCTAACCCCCCTATAACTCCCATAGAACCTAGGCATGTGAGGCAATGAGTGGGAAGATTTTCTTCCTATTACCCAACACTGCTGTATCAATAAGGGTCTGAATTTTAACTGATAGGATTATGCAATGATATGAGATAATTCTGATCATATTCAAAATATTGGGAAAGGTCATAATATAGATGACTAACATGTTCACAAGTAGAGGATGAAAATTTACCACTTTCGGAAGAATCAGAGTCAGCTCTCTATCAACATGAAATGTTATCTGTAGTGGTATCATTAAGAGTTTCTCAACCATTACTCCCAGGTATGCAATATACTGCTTCCTTGGATGTTTATATTATAAATTGTGTTGTCCCTCTTTCCAGTTCTAATAATGACCGCTTTGTCAAGGTTACATTGTAAACCCGAAGATTCCCAAAAAATATAAAAAACACATTTCCCATAATAAAACACAAGAATGCCTGATATAAATCATCTGTAGAGTAGAGTGTTTCAGGTGCACAGCATATGTTATACAAGAGTTCCTCCATTATCAAGGGAAAGAGCCCAGTGACAGTGGGCATACATGATATGTGCTGCCTTCTATTTATTTGGTAATCCTTAGTCCATCATTAATTAGCACATGGAATAAGATATCTAAACAGACATTTCACAGTTAGGCCACACTTTGAGGACCTATGTATATTCCTTCAGTGAAGAATCTTAAAAAGGAAGTCCCACTCAGCCATGTTTTCTTATATCATAAAAGAAAATTTCCACCTTGTTCCGAGAGCTGTCAAATTTATGTTGAAAGAGTCAAATTTTTATCTCAGCTCACCCTTCTGTGTTTCAAATGTTACTTGTCCAATAGGTATCAGTCAGTAAAATGGCAGTCTACCCTCTCTATCCATAACTCACAGTCACCATCAATGTAAAGCAAGGCTCTATCATGTGTCCCGTTCTCTTTAACATTCTCGCCAACACCCTCACACATCTACAAAATAGGCCACAATAATAGAATATGCAGATGAAGCCACACTTATATGCACATCAGATCTAGCACATCTCCATAAATTACTCAGGAAGCTGTAACAGCCACTGAAACATGGCTTTGTGATGTAATTCGCAACTCATGTCCACCCCTCCCCCCCAAAAAATGATGAACTACATGTTTTCCCCCTGAAATCCCTCTCTAATGAAAAAAAAATCCTCTGTTTTACTAATGCAACAATTGAAGTCACTTCTCATAGCAAATTATTAAGGATGATAGTGGATGATAAACTTAAATTCCACCTGCATATACAAAATTACATAAAAACATGTTGAAAACTAGTGATGCTTTATAGAGTCATAAACTTTCTCACCAATGCAACTAAAACTACATTTGCCACTACTTATGTCCTCCCCTTACTACTTTATGACACTCTCATCCTTATTAACCTCCAAGGCATCACAAAAAGCAAAAATTGAACAATGCTAAAATAAAGTGGCTAAATTTACAATAAATATCCCTTTCATAATGCACCGATGTATAGAAAATATATACTCAGCTTCTTACTGCCTATAAAATTATCCAACATCCACCATTCATATGCTTGTCTGGCACTAAATACCATTCTACACAACTATGTTCCTACTTGGTCATTGTGATCAAATGAACAAAACATCTCTGTCCATAAAACTATCAAATCTGCTGGGGATGCACTATGCTCATAGTATGTTGCTAAGGCCTGGAATTCCTTACCTATGTACATCAGGTCAATACCTTCCCTCCAGTCTCTTAAAAGCATTCTGAAAGAGTTCTTACCAAAATATGTGCATATTCTTGCTCAACCTCAGGATAAACTATATCCTTAAATAGGAACAAGTGCCTATTCTACCTTCTCCCTTCTCTATTGTATGGTGCTCCTCTTCTAACCAACCTCATCGCTTCTATCTCCTCAAAACTTGAAAGTTGCTACTACAAAATCACCAAATTCGCTACTAACTCCACCCATTCTACACACCATTGCATCTGCCTCCGTAGTCTCCAATGGCTAGAACTCCCTAATCACCTGGATTACCTCCAACTTACTACTGCACACAAACTTATTTTCAAACCCACTGCTTGCCCTACATTATCTAACATCTTGCCCTTCTACACTCCTCACAGGCCCCTAAGATCTAGTCACCAAAATCTTATTTCAGTATACAAACCCAAGCGACCTCCTGGCCACCTCCTACTTTCTTATACTATAGCAAAAAAATGGAACTTGCTTCCTTCCCTTCTAAGACTCACTACAAGCTATGAACAATTCAAATCTCTTCTCCATTCTCACCTCTCCCAAAACTGGAAATGTAATTGTATACTTCCTACCTAGATCTTAATACATCCCAGTTCCAATTTCCCCCCCTCTGGTCCCTCTTCTTCAAACTCTCTCCTCAGCTCCCCTCCCTCTACTTTCTTATCTCCTCTCTCTCCCCTGCTTAAACTCTTATTTCTTCCTCTTATATCTTCTCCTCCCCCCCTGCCTACATGCATGTCTAGTCTCACTAATGTATCTTTTGCCTTTTTCATAAGATGTACTTTTAGACTCAAACCTAAAATGTATCTTAGTCTAACTGTTCTTTTTTATCTTCCTCCTGGCATCTCTTCTACTCAAATTCTTTGCATCTCCTTCACTTCTCCTCTGTTTTACTTCTCTTGCTTTCAAGATCTATGTATAATTTCTTTTTATCTCTCTCTTCTATGCTAACAATACAGTCGCATAAAAAATATTAATTTCTTACGTATACTGCCAAATGTACTATGTTTTTGGAAATTGTTAAAGGTGTTATCCTGCTATAACACAGAGTGTTATGTGTGTAATGTATTATTAATATGGAGCTTTTCTCCCCGGGCCTCCACTGAAAACGGGCTTTCGAGCCCAGTGGACTTCCCCGGTTATCAAACTGGAAATAAATAAATAAATAAATATTCATACCTTATACCTCCTTACTTCCCCCACTTTACTCACTTCCTAAATTCAATCAATTTCTCTCTCCTGACTCTTGGTCTAAGTATGCCATAACCCTGTTTTTTCTCTCACTGTACATTACAATTCCTGCTCACATTATATTAACTTACTTTTAATTGCTCTAAACTGCTTATAATTTCTCTAAATATTAAATTGTCATATAAGTTGCATCTATTTTAATTAATGTCACATTATGTCTAATTTGGTATAATTATTTAAACTGTAGATGTTTTTGTACTATTTTTAAAGCTTGGAAAATTATTGCTCTTAAAATGTTTTTGTAATACTTCAGGGCTTTCTTCCGCTGAAATGAGCACATACCCTTTCTCTCCTAGTAATCAAATGTCAATAAATAAATAAACAGTTATATGTTCCCCTTAACAAAACCGAACTAATCAATCAATATTAATTGAATCCAATCTACTGTCTAGAATATTAGCTATAATCTTACAGTCCAGACTTATCAAATATGGGATCTAGCTCTGTACTCTTGGGTATTATGGCAATTACCACTTGATTATGATGTTGCATTGTTTTTGTCTTGAACTCATGAGTTAAAAACTTTTTCTTGGTCCACCATCAGGTCATGTCCTGGCCACTTGTAGAATTCTGTAGGAAAACCATCAGTACTACAGGCCTTATGACACTTTAGCTGAGCAATGGCCCATTTTGTTTCTGAAGTTAAGAAAGCCTATCCAGCAGCTGAGGTTCTTCATGAATAACATGTCAAACCTGAGCTGCAGCTAGGTTCCATGTGAGATCTGCACCCTATGTCCCCAAACCATTTGGGAAACAGAAGAAATTCCTGAAAGCATTTCTTGTCTCATTCTCAGATGTTAAGCAATGAGCCTCTTCAGTGGAGAGTGATTGTATATAAGCATGGGCCTTAAATTGTTTGAAAAACACACTATGAATTTTGAATCTCCTTCTCTCCTAAGCTACCAGAATTGCCCATTACAAAGTATTTCAGCCCCTACCTATGGATGCTCTAAGGTTAATTCTAGTATATAGAGCGACTTCTCTGTCGTTGAGCGCACCTTTTTCCCTGTATCTTCCAACCCTACCCAATAAATCTTTCAACTCTCTATGGTAGGTTTCCAGGAGCCTACTCTCCTTAATCTTAGACCCTCTTTTTGTATATTATCCAACCCAATAGCATTCTTACAATTTTTCCACCTTACGTAGTTGCATGGAACATTTATTGAAATTCCTTCACAATATACCCTTAACAATAACACTTAATTTCTCCATATCCCACAGAAGTTCTTTCTAAAATGGACCCATTGTCAACACCACTGCCTCTCTTCTTATGATTCCAGTTTGACAAACTGACATATGAATAAGTGGCGCATGGACCATGGGTAAGCAGCTCTGTGGTATGAGCATGAAATATACTCTATTACCTTTGCTGTGAAAAAGAGGGGATTATTTCATTGATATGCATCTTCTGCCAAATATCCAACCATTTATTTTTGCGTATTGAAGCCATTAAGTTATTATGAAAGACTAAAATATTTGAACTTGTACAGTGTCTCTTACAGATATTTAAGAGGAGATCTTATTCAGGTATATAGGGCATTTAGAGACAACTACCTCTGGGAATGTTTGGGGTTATCAAAAAGTACTAGAGAATCATCAGATAACCTATGTAGAAGATTCTATAGGAATGAGAAGTGCACTAATTGGTTCTCTGACAGAGTAGCTGATGCTTGGAACAGACTACCAAATTACATTAAAGCAAGTACTAGTTTACATATTTTTAAGAACAGCCTGGACATTTATTATGGGAACAAGTGTTTTGGCATATTGGCAAGCTAGAAGGGCTTTAATGCCCATGCTTGAAACATTTGTATGTATGTACATTTGTATGTATTAAGGTATCCTGGCACATTTTGTGATAATTTTGTTTCCCAACAGTCTATCAACTCCCTTATCCAGTGTTTCAATCTGTAATGAGTTATGAAACATTCACCCTTACCTCCTACAAGGGATGTGGTCAAAAATCACTGTACTATGACTTTTAGAGTGAAACTTTGAGTTTTCCCTTATCTTAAGTTTTGTTTCCTGCAAATAAACCATCTGGGCCTTAACTGTCTTAATATGTTGTACAATTCTCACCCTCCAAATAGGGTGAGAACTCCCTCCGACATTCTAAGGGCGAACTTTTATGTTCTCCAACATTTGCTTAGTTACCAGTGACAACATCGCTACAACAATCAGTGTATTGTTGGGCTATACATCCCAAAACAATTTCCAGGGGTACCTACCAGGCTGGAGTCACAAAAATTCCTTGGGTTTACCAAAGTGCCTATGGCCGATTCAGAAGCTCCTGGTGGCTATTTAAGAAAAACAAAACTTCCAAAATTCGTAAAAAGACAACAGGCAACATGACTGGAATAACTACTCACAAATTTATTATTAAGCACTTTTCGTCCAAAACATATGGTGAACTCATCAGATAAAAAAGACAATCACTATACTAATTTAAACAAGGCTGAAAGAAGTCAGCTGATTACCCAAACCCTCAAAAATTTAAAAAAGACAACACTTTTAAAATCCTAGTAAAATAATGAAAAAAATGTTTTACTTTTCTTATTGTTACTTTAAACCAGCGCAGCAGCAATATCATTTTAAAATACATGTAAAAATATATCTATAAATATAATAATCACATATTATATAATAACAATAACTAATTCATCTTAAAAAGCTTTTCAGTTTTAAACAGCATGTTACTGAGCACCTGTCATTTAAACCTGGAACATTATATGCATTAAGGTGGATTTGCCATAGGAGCTCTGGCTTTTCTATGTCCACTGTAAATGGACCCCCCCTTGGATTCATTTCTACTTGGTCCAAGATCCAACATTTGAATGTATGTTCTGGATAACAGTCAATGTGTTTTGCCAGGGCATTATCTAATCTATGCTTATTAATACAGTATATATGCTCATACGCCCTCTCAGTCTACGTTCGGTTTTACCGATGTAGAATGATTCACAGCATTGACACTTAGCCACATAGACTATCATTTTGGAATTA
The DNA here is from genome assembly GCF_019279795.1 of Protopterus annectens. Classification (NCBI taxonomy): domain Eukaryota; kingdom Metazoa; phylum Chordata; order Ceratodontiformes; family Protopteridae; genus Protopterus; species Protopterus annectens. The sequence continues at coordinate 371,795,833 of NC_056741.1, read as the reverse complement.
CAGTTGTATTTCTTCCTACTATTCAGATGTATATTATTTACATATAAAGAAGAACCAACCAGAATGTGTTTACAATAAGGACAATTACCACATTGCCTCATCCCTATTAAGTTACTATATATTCTAAATTCACATTCAAGTAGATTTTTTAGATTTCTACCCCTTCTAACAATGAATTTAGGTTCAACACCTACTTTTTCCACTAGTCCCTTATCCTCCATTAGAATATTTCAGTTTTTAACAGGAATATTTTTTATATATCTATAATCCAGATTAAATGTTGTGACAAAGCTAGAAGTAAAAATAGTTCCAGTCTTGTCCAAAATCAAATTGGGTTCATGCTCAAGTCTGACTCTTGTTGAATTTATTACAAATGGAGGACTGGGATTCCTGGTGTTATTAAGAATAGGTCTATAAACACCACTGAGTCTTTTATTTTTGACCTCTTCAATTATGTTTTCTACAAAGGGGGTTTATATCACATAATTGAATCTCAGAACATTGAATGTGCAAATGCACAAATTTTCACATTATCGAATACTGTATTTTGGGGGGCTGCGGCCTCCCCCCGCTAAATATATATTCCTACTCTAAAGTCGCACTACAGTGAGGAAAGGGCAAACCTCCCGATCTTTACTGTAGTGTGGCATAAATACAGGCACTTTGATTATGTGAATATTTGCGCATTTGTGCATTCGATGTTCTGAGTTTCGATGAAGTGATATACACCCCTACAAAGGTACTAGGGTATGCCCTTTTAATAAACAGTTGTTTCAAATACTGGCATTCATTATTGATGATAGTTGATGATATCTTCCTATTAATTAAAGGTAATAAGGAAGAAGTAGAAAATTTGGTTAATTATTTTAACCAATCTACTGAATTTCTTGAATTTACATACAAATTTGACCAACATGAAACATCATTTTTAGACGTGCATTTAATTATGAATTATGTAGATAGGAGGTATGAAGCAAAAATCTATAGAAAACCCTCTTATTCTAATACATTCTTACATATTACAAGTGCACACCCTTACCACCAAAAAGATCGGTGGTAAAGGGACAATTGGTGAGAGCCGCCAGAATGGTTACCACAGAGGATGAGTTTTATAATGAATGCCAGTATTTGAAACAACTGTTTAATAAAAGGGCATACCCTAGTATCTTTGTAGAGAACATAATTGAAGAGGTCAAAAATAAAAGACTCAGTGGTATTTTTAGACCTATTCTTAATAACACCAGGAATCCCAGTCCTCCATTTGTAATAAATTCAACAAGAGCCAGACTTGAGCATGAACCTAATTCGATTTTGGACAAGACTGGAACTAATTTTACTTCTAGCTTTGTCACAACATTTAATCTGGGTTATCGATATATAAAAAATATTCTTGTTAAAAACTGGAATATTCAAATGGAGGATAAGGGACTAGTGGAAAAAGTAGGTGTTGAACCTAAATTCATTGTTAGAAGGGGTAGAAATCTAAAACATCTACTTGAATGTGAATTTAGAATATATTCTAACTTAATAGGGATGAGGCAATGTGGTAATTGTCCTTATTGTAAACACATTCTGGTTGGTTCTTCTTTATATGTAAATAATATACATCTGAATAGTAGGAAGAAATACAACTGTAATTCCAAAATGATAGTCTATGTGGCTAAGTGTCAATGCTGTGAATCATTCTACATCGGTAAAACCGAACGTAAGCTGAGAGATAGTATGTATGAGCATATATACTGTATTAATAAGCATAAATTAGATAACGCCCTGGCAAAACACATTGACTGTTATCCAGAACATACATTCAAATGTTGGATCTTGGACCAAGCAGAAATGAATCCAGGGGGGGGTGTCCATTTACAGTGGACATAGAAAAGCTAGAGCTCCTATGGCAAATCTGCCTTAATGCATATAATGTTCCAGGTTTAAATGTCATGTGCTCAATAACATGCTGTTTAAAATTGAAAAGCTTTTTAAGATGAATTAGCTATTGTTATTATATAATATGTGATTATTATATTTATAGATATATTTTTACATGTATTTTAAGATGATATTGCTGCTGCTCAGGTTTAAAGTAACAATAAGAAAAGTAAAACATTTTTTTCATTATTTTACTAGGATTTTAAAAGTGTTGTCTTTTTAAATTTTCGAAGGGTTGGATAATCAGCTGACTTCTTTCAGCCTTATTTAAATTAGTATAGTGATTGTCTTTTTTATCTGATGAAGTTCAACCATATGTTTTGGACGAAAAGCGCTTAATAATAAATTTGTGAGTATTTATTCCCGTTGTGTTGCCAATTGTCTTTTTACGAGTTTTGGCTATTTAAGAGAAGATGATCTCCAACCAAAAACTGAATCAGATTCCTCCCTTAGGGTCTCATATACTAACTATGAAAACTGAACCTTTCACCCTATGTTTAAAAGTTGCAATGTGTACCCTCAAGATTTGTCAACCAACTGCACATTGCACTACACTAAAGCAGTATAAATGAGCTGTACCAAACTGTGATCATAACTCTCAAGTAACAACCTTCGGTCAAGTTGCTGATCGCTATTAACTTCATCATGTTCTAAATAAATATCATGCCATGAACACCAAAAAACATAAAACCCTCCCCTATACACCTCTTCCAGCAACTTCTGTACCATATATAATAATAACAGGTTGTTTGCCTTTAAGTGAAGCTGGCAACAGTAATTCTCTCCTATAAGTATAAATCTTGATATTGATAGATATTGATAGACTATTAATAGAGTAGCCATGAAAGGACTGGCTGAAACATGAAGGCAGTTCTTACATTGGATACATTGGGACTTACCGCTCTCATTGATGCTAGTGCATGTTACATCCTCCACACCTATATAGAATTGAAAAATATATAAGAAAAGTAGAATTAATTATCTCTAGCCCGTTAACAAATGCATTAAGGATGAGAAAGACCATCACCAATACCCAAAAGAAGGCCAGAATTTGATGAGGAAAAATAAAAACTCACCTGACCAATATCTTTCCTCTACCATGCGTTTCTAAAGAATATAAAGAAAAATTGCATTAAAAAAGTGTCTGCTATTACATACTAGAAAATAATATATCCTACCAATAACATAAAATAAAAGCACTGTGCTTCTACTACAAATTGTCATCGAACCATGTGTTCTAGAAGGATACAAATCTGTTTTTGTAAGAACCTCACACTGAAGTATGATTTTTCTGAATTTTAATAGGACTAGTAATAATCTAGTACTGTAGATTTGTAGTCCTAAGGGGCTACTGGCAAGGGAGGAGGATTACAGTGGAATGTATTTACATTCTACCTAAAACTGCCATAATGGAGCATAAGAAAATTCTGGGAGAAATAATCAGTTTTCAGGAAGGAATATTACTTACAGGTGGGGAACTGGAATTTGGTTTGCAGCAGAGAAAATGTGTCTGAGGGGGCTCAGAAGGGAAAATATAACAAAGGCGGGTAGATTTTTTGAAGAAATTTATGAAAATATTTGGCATGGAAGATGTGAATTTAGTAATATGAGTTTGGAGTGAATTTACACATTACTCCCCAAGATATAAAAACTGGGCTAGGCTAGACAGAATTTACATTTCACAGGAACATGTGCATTTAATTGAAGGCTTTGATACACATCCAAAAACTATTTTAGACTATGAGCCAATAATAACTAAAATAAAAACACAGTGTAATGAAATAAACATGAGACACTGGTGCTTTCCCACCCATCTGTTGAAAAGCGAGGACTTTAAGGAATGGATAGTGGAAATTGCTCAGGAGCTGTTAGAGAGGGTAGAAATTTCTTCTGAAAATATAGCTAGGGAGTAGGATAAAATTAATGTTGAGTTTAAAAATAGGGTGGAAATAAAAGAAAGGGAGGTATGGTTAAGAAGTAACAATAATTATTTAGGGGAACGTACAAATGTTAACATATTGCAAGGGTGGAAATAAAAGAAAGGGAGGTATGGTTAAGAAGTAACAATAATTATTTAGGGGGACTTACACATTTTAACATATTGCAAAATAGGGGGAATCTCAGAGAACAAGAAGAGGATCAGCTGAAGAATGCTAGGCAGAAAATAAGGGATTACCTCGATAATATGCATGAACTTAGAAAGATTTCTGTTATGTGACTTTTTAAATAATAACACTACAGCACAAAAATAGTGAGAAAAATTGGGTAGATTATAAGTGAAGTATAATGTTTGCACTGGGAGTGTGTCAGTATGGTTTGTGATGTAAAATGTCTGCAACTAGGACTGTGTGAGTGCAATTTATTTTCATTTACATAAATGTATGATTGCCTATGTAGTAAGTGAAGGTTTAATAAAGATGTTTCTTTTCTTATTTAAAACAGTCAGGAATTGAATCATTTATATTATATTGCTTATGTTATATGATATATAGCAATATATGTGAAGTATAATGTTTGTTACATTAATATAGTTTGATTACTTTTATATGAATGCAAATTTGCCTATGTCACAAGTCATAATTCAATAAAGGTGTTTGAAAAAAATAATATTATAGTACCATACAGGAATTAATGCAAAACAATATCTATTTTTTAAGACAACTGACTGATATCTTGACTCATAAACATTATAGTTCAACCATGTCTTACAGTTTTATTAACCTTTTCTATTCTCTAAGCAGTTAAGCTGTGGTCATTTGCTAAGTGTAAGGAGCTTGTGACTATCACAGCCCAGGGTCTGCTGCTAGATATACTAGATTTACTAGCCTTGTCTTGACTGGCTATATAGGTTTACCTTCTCTTAGATGCCTCCTCTCTTTGACCCGTATTTTACTGTTGAGATAATGCTAAACTAGTCGGCACACTCAAACCTACCCTTCTTTGACCCATATTTGACTGTTGAGATAATGCTAAACTGGTGGGTGCACTCAAGCCTACTGGCTGCATTGTGTAATTGTTTCAATAACAGGTAGTATGGAAAAGCAAAGAAGAGTTTTTTTTTTCCTTTACTCATGTTTGCTGGCCTTTTGTGATGCTTTGGCTCCCTGGTTGCTTGAAATTTTATGGGAAAAAAAGGGCCTCTGATGTTTTTTACAAGCGAGCTCCCACTCAGTTTCTTTGTCCATCCAGTGGCCATCTTGTTCTTTCTCCTATGAGTTTAACATTTAGTGTCTGATAATGTCCACAAAATCAGGAGCTTCTTGATCTGACTTAATAAACGATTAATGGCCCCCTTTCTCCACCACTAACAAAACTGTATATATTGCAGACATCTTGTACCCAAACTCCCACAGCTCTTTTCTTGTAGAGTTTTCACCTGCCTTAATTTATACAGGTGTTTTGAATAGTTTATTAAGAAGAGAAGACAGTACTTACTCCACCATATCCCTCTGCTGGCCCTGCTATATTGCATTAGCCTGTCATGAATTTTCAAAGATTGCATCAAGGTGAGGATGTGTCTATTAGAGGCAAAGGATTTATATTTAAATCCAGCTTTGTGGATCATCTCAGTCTTTTCAGATAGATAATTGGGTAGGCTTGTTAATTAAGATGCTCCATGAAGGGCTGAAGTTCACGAACAGTTATTTCCTTAGTGATGCCCAATACCCTTAGATAAATGCACCAAGACCTGTTTTCCAAGTCATCTAGCTTTGCTGCTTGGTTTGTTACATCTGTCTTTAACTTTTTAATAAGAAGAGTATTAGAAGTAAGTCATTCTTGAAGGGCCTTCACAGATGCTCTTAATAATAAAATCCCTGCTTTTAAACCACTTAGACATGTGATTTGCCTTGTGCAAGCATCTTCTGAATCATAATAGCAGGGAAAGCAGCCCTAACAAAATAAGATTTTTTTTATCTGTTAATCATTTGTAATGCTGGTTTTATGTGGCTCAAGCTACCATCAAATGCTCATCATCTAATTTAACAAGCATGTCATAATTCAGACACTAAGGTATTTTGAAAAACTAACTTTTGAGCCTGGGGTGAGACAGATAAAAAATATTAAGTGGCCATCTTCAAAAGTCTAGTCTTTAGCCCCCATGCATTTCTAGACCTTGTTTCTATGCTTTGCCTTTGCTGTTCATCACATTGGTCACATGTGTTATTGTAGTGCTTCTGTGTTCTTATCACAGAGGACCTTAGCACTGTTATCCTATTATTACTATGCATCTCTTTTCCTACACTGTCCTTTGCTTGGTATGCCAGCTAAGTTCAAAGCCTAATGCATGCTTGATTACTTGTGTAGCTTTTCACTCAATAACCTGCTAAAAAACTAAAGCTGCTATGAAAACCTGCGTCAGTTTATAGATTTATCTGTGTATTAACGCATTAGTTTATTTTTCCTATTTGTTTCCAGGAAAGGCTGATTCATAGTTTAAACTTATGAAAGAATGCAGTGTTTACAATGTTATACAATGTGGAGACAGTTCAAACTTATCTTTCCATTGCTTTATAGGGTGTTGAATATTTTTGCCTTTTTTAATGAATACTTCCCTAAATCATAAGCATAGTGCTTATATAAACAAATCTTGAAAATAATGTTCAAAGAGGCTCATGAAATGTTTTGTAGCATATCAAACACACTGATTACTCTGCCGAATCAGGAGAGGCTCAATCTTATTATACAGCTCTCTGGTGTCTGGTGCATGGCTTAAAAGTGTTATACACTGTAACCACAAGTGGGCAGCAGTGAGAAGCTGACACTTTTATGAGTTGAAAAATAGTTCTGACAACACAGTGGTAACAGAACAGTAGCAAGTTAGCCCATAAGAGACACATAGTTTCTTGCAAATTGATCTGTGTGAAAACACTCATATCTCTCAACCTCCTAGTACAAGAAATCTGGACAAAGCCCAACAAAATGGGGGGACAATTGCCTAAAAATAGGGACATATTTTAAATATTGCTCTTGTAAACACAGAAAGTTGCTAGAGTAACAGGGTTTTTTTAACATATATTTTCCGAATGATTTCAAGTCTGAAACTCAAATTTATATAATTTCAGGATGTCAGTCTTAAGATCTTCTCAGTGATTTGCCAAAAAAACACACATTTTATGAGGAACAGACCAAAAATATGAACCAAACATCTGGACATTCTGCAAAAATCTGGACAGTTGAGAGGTATGATAAGTATCTTACAGCTTTAAAAATTTTTAAAACTTTGTACTTATACATCTTTTTCTTCCTGCATAAAGAAGTGCATGGGAACAGGTGAATATCCATATATTACTAAGAATTATGATTAGGTCTCATTAATCATAATTAAGTAATGTTCTCCTGACATGTATGTTAAGATTCATCTCCCAAGTCTGTTCCCCGGATTCACTAATCTAACATGCAGGACTAACTTAGTCCTGCATGGAAGTGCCCGTGTAGGAGCAGGATGGCAGCACGCCATGCATAATAATGAAGGCATGCTGTCCGAGCTCTTAGGCTTACACGGGGCATGTATGAGTTCAGGGGGCATGTCTGAGAGCAGAGATCACAGAATAAACTTGCCTCTGCAATGTAGAATGGCAGAAAGTGGTAAGATAATGAGTGAGACCACTCATAGGTGTCCGCATATCCCCACCAACAGTCCCCCATGTGTACAACAGCAACAGTACATATAAATTAAATGAAGAAACCCTTGTATTTTTTTTTATCCAAGTACAGCTAACCGTAGGTGCGTGGGTGTGCCCATTGCTTAGCTACGGTTAAGGGAGGTTAAATGGCTGAAGAGGATAACAGGGAAGATATATGTAAATGAAGCAGCATAGCAATAGTGTAGTGAGCAGAGCAGCCACTGTAGCACATTCCATTTTCCATGAGAAATCTGTATATGAACATTTTTTGCTGTATAAGTTATGAAATAACATTTAGATGTGATCTGGAGTACTGCATTAAATGCACATGTGAAGTGTCAGTGTCATAATGAATAAGGCACTAGTAAGCATGTTTAAGCGCAAATAAGCAATAGTAAGCATATATAAGCACTAGTAAGCATGTTTAAGTGCATTTGTGTGAGGGTAAGCATTGCTTACACAGATTAAACAAAGTAGAAGCTAACTGAGTATAAGAAACTGTAACCGGAAGTAAGTACTGCTGAGCTCTGCGCAAACCCATGCATACCGGCCTACAACTGTTTTAAAGTGCCTCAACCACATTGTATCCAACAGCCCATGTTCCAGCCAGCAACAAAATAAACAGCCTCTGCAAGGCTTGAATCTAAGACCGTGTACACTACACTCACAGTAGTTAACCAGTAAGCCATCATAGCAGTCCATAAGATTGAGGTTTCAACAAACAAATCCTCACCATAGGAAAATCAAATTGAACATGGGAAAGGAATCTATGTACAGTGTGCTGTTGTATACCCTGCTACATAACATAAATATATGAACTGGGGTACTGCAGGAAGGCCAGATGTGAGGTGTTATAGTATTAAAGTGTGGAAGTCCCCAGGACCTCATACAGTGTATGTACACATGAATCACGGATACCAGACACATATATAACATGTAACAAATAATACAGCAATGCCAAAAGGAAAATATAGTGCAAATGAAATGTTAAGTAATGCTAAGCATTGCACTGCTCATCTTAGTTAGGTTAAGCAATGTGTAGGCTGGCTAACTCAATCTGCCCAGTGGTATGCCCCTTTAAGCAATGCCAACATTAGTTAAGCAGGTGTGCCCATAGCTTAGCCTTTTCAAAACTGTCCAATCACAGAAAGGTGTGGGAAATCGAGCATATTTAAACCCCAAGGTGCCTATAATTATCATAACTGGTTGCAGCTCCCTCCTGTAGGCAGAATGGCTGGAGTTGGGGAAGGCACTCGATTTAGAGCGCAGTGCTGGGGCACCCAGGAGTCCAGATACATGGTATGGCTCCTGGTAAAACACCATGAGGAGAGACTACTGCAGGACCAGTACCAGGGCTCTCAGTATAAAATGGAGGCCTGGGACAGTCTCGCCCGTGACCTCATCAGTGCCACTGGCATCCCCCGGATTGGTGAGCAGGTCAGGCATCACAATGCTGACCTGAAGCGGTGGAGGGGTGATCTCTTGCACCAGTAGATCCAAGAAGCAAGGCAGATGGCCGATGCCCCAGCACTGAGTAAGTACTCATTCTACTATGTAGATAATGATTGCCTAGCTTGTGTATAGTATGGATAGGTAATGGCTAAATATCACTGTATTTCCCTGACAGCTGCAAATGAGTGGGCTGTGAACCAGCAAGCCCATGCTGCTAGGCTGCAAAGGCTGCATCGTGAGGCAGGTTAGTAATATTCCTGCAATTACTGTCATAACGAATAAATATAACAGTTCTGGACAGTGTTGTACTAGTATAAAAATGTATTGTGAATGGGATGTACTGAATAAATCAGACAATATAGCAGGAAGACTGTCATATAGGCTGCATGGAAATAAAGGTGTAATATCTTAAGAATAAAAGTATAACCCCTGAAGTGCTTGTGTACATCCTGCTTAAAAATGTTGTTGCAATGTTGCATTCTATAAATAGTACTGTTGTATTAAGCAGTGTTACCCACACTGTTGAACACAGGTAAAATGTGTAGGAAGGTCAGTATAAATACTGGAAGTCCCAAGAGGTCAGTCATATAGAATGACCAAGGGAGACTTACACAGAAACCATTGGAATGCTTTACACCAATTTCCTGATAGCACAGTGTACTGTGATGACAACTGTAATAATTTTACCACACACAGCAGGGGTTCTAATGCCAGGAGTGGTCGTAAGTTGAATGTACACAGTGTACTGTGATGACAACTGTAATAATTTTACCACACACAGCAGGGGTTCTAATCCCAGGAGTGATAGTAAGTTGTATGTATAATCACACCCCACAACTGTACAGATTTTGTTAGAATGTTCAGATAGAAAGCTGTATGCATAATTAGACTGAACAACTGTACATACTGTAGCAGAATGTTCAGGTAGTAAGCTGTATGCATAGTCATACCTTTCAAGTGTTCTGATCTGTCCAGCATGTCCAGATAAATGGCCCAAATCTGCTGCCAATAACTTGTTCCCCTGACAAATCAATGTGACAATCCAAGAAATGTAGGCAGCTTATACTGACATATAATGGATAGTCAGATCTGAACATAAAAAGAGAATATATATGGAAACCAACCTGACATTGTAGCATCTCACCCAAAGTGTATGACAGCTATTCCAAAATATGTCCCATTAACACCTGCATCCTGTCAAGCCTTGACCAGAGTGTGTGCAATAACAGATTGTTAGGTATGTGTATAACATCAACATGGAATCTTGGAGTATGTGTAGTATTAGTCAGGTAGTGTTAGCAATGTTTTTCTCCACAACTATAACAGGTAAGAGGTGTAGACTGTAGGTATAACACAGGTCATGTATATACCTGTCTACAAGCATGGAATCTGGGGGTATGTGTAGAAATGGTCAGGTAGTGTTAACAGTGATTTTCTCAACAGGTATAACAGGTAAGAGGTGTAGACTGTAGGTGCAACACAGGTCATGTATATACCTGTCTACAAGCATAGAATCTGGGAATATGTGTAGAAATTGTCAGACAGTGTTAACAAAGAATGTCTCAACAGTTATAACAGGTAAGAGGTGCAGACTATATGTAAGATGCAGTCCACGCATATACTAATCTATAAACATACGATTGTACAAAGTAAGGAAATTGGGTAGTGTAATAATGCATGTAAGGGACAGATCACTGCAGTGACTAAGAAAGTTGTGAAAACTACAGGGATATATTTGTTGGTAATTGACCTCTCTCTCTCTCACCCCCTCCATATGTGCAACAATAACCTTAATACACACCTCAATGGGTATGTGTACACTCCAAACATTTGTTGGGACATATGTCCTATTGGTTTATAAATATTCACATTTGGTTCTACGCATGTTCTGCGTTAGAATACTCCCACATTGGTGGCCTGCTGCCATCAAAAAAACTTGCATGATGTTGTAATGGCCACTGTTGTCCCATATATGCATGTGTTCTGCTTGCTCTGCAACTGTTGTAAACTGGTGTGTTGGGTTAATGGTTATACCTGTGCATGCTGTTATAACTAATCCTGAATGCTGTTGACTATGACTAACTGATATCTTTCTTAAAACTGCAACACCATAACTCGTATGGGAAGGTCGGTCCCAGCGAACCCACCTGTCCCACCTCAGCTGGCCATGGCACTGGGCACCAGCACATCTAGGGCCCAGCCTGGGACCTCCTCTGCTGTTGGCAGTGCACCCTCTTCAGGTGGAACCACCTCAGGGGATGGGGCTCGGCCGCCACTGGGAGCGGGGGCAGAGAGGCACCTGTCACCTGCAATCAGGTCCGGGCTGTGGTGCGTAGGGAGCTCAACGGGAAGTTTTGAGACCAGCTGCACCAGCTTGAGGGCCGCATGGCACAATTAGAGGGTAAGCCTGCCCCTCCTACCCAGCCCACAGCACAGCCACCTTTGGGGCCGAGAAGGTGCAGTGGTGACTGCCCATGGGTGGGGACCTCAGTCCCACTGTTTTCATTTGGGGGCTAATGGGCTTGCTACTTCCAAACACCCCTTCACGTTCAAGGTGTTTACCTCCACATGTGTCATATACCACCCCTGTATGCATCTTGTTGGTCTTGTCTGTTAACCTACCCAACCTACCTCCCCAAATATATCTACTACCCCTCCCCAACATCCCACTCTCACCTGAAAAAGAAAAAAAGGGCGAAATGTTCCCACAAAAAAAAATCTCACCCCATAAATAGCTGTCTAGTTCACACACGTGTCCACTGGACACATGTAATTCAGTCTGCAAGGCTCAAACCTAAGACCCTGTACACCATACAGAAAGTGATTTACCACTAAGCCATGGCAGATACACATAACTGTGATGTTTTCACAAACATATCATCCAGCACAATCATTCAACAGTACAGGAAATGTAGTAATATACCACACATCCTCTTAATGCAAGAATTCTGGACAAAGTGTGCCAAAATGCTGGTACAAATAGGAATATATGTCAAATACTCCTCTTATACACTTAAAATGTTGCTAGTTAAAACAGTTATATGTATTAGAACACATATTATGAAGGAGATGAAGTTTGAAACACAAACGTGTCAGCACTAGTTACTGACTTCAATCCTGAGATCATCCATGTCAATTGCCAAGAGAATGAGGTACAGGTCAAAATTATGAGCCGAACATGCATGGACATATGGACAGATATGTATCTGTAAATGTAGACAGATAGACAGCTATCTGTATATATATATATATATATATATATATATATATATATATATATATATATACAGATAGAAATGTGTATAGCATTTCCACATGGGAACAATATCCTGAACCACTCACTACATAACAGACCATAAGCACTGTTATTGGAGGTGGGGGTTCAAATGAGGGATACCTGGTAATTAATGCTATGTTGCCACCCTCCACAGCCCTAATGGATATGCTGTGGAATCCAATATCCAGCACATGCAGTTCTTGACTTCAAGAACCACCACAACACAGCTACAATGCTTTACTAGTAATCCAATTCACCTGAAAAATATCAGGCAATATCAGTAACATATCATCCAGAAAAGTCATTCTACCGTAGGGAATGTACAATGTGTAAGGAGTACACATTACAATGGTCCAGATATACACACACATCTATACACTGACAAATATGTTCAGGTAGATAGATGGATAGATAGATAGATAGATAGATAGATAGATAGATAGATAGATAGATGATATATATATATATATATATATATATATATATATATATATATATATATATATATATATATATATATATATATATATATATATATATATAGGTACATACACATATACACAGACAAAATGTATTAGTAGCCATACATATGTAGAAGTATCGTAGAAGTACTTAGTGCAAAGTAGATCCCTCAACCACAAGCCCTGTAACTGGCACTTGTAAAATGTGTAGTGTGCCAACCATTCGCACAAATGAGAATACTTATTAAACATATACCCACTCACAATTCAAAGGACATGACACAACATACAGGTATGCATACACAGAAAACCTTTATTTGTGTACTATGCAATAATGTATGCCATTACTTACAGCACATAAATTCAGAAATATGAAATCAGTGATGAATGCAAGGCCCACACAAAATAGTAGATGCAAGCAATGTGGCTATATAACATACTATGCTGTCCAGGCCAAGGCCTTCAATTAGTACAACAGTAGACAAAGGATTTATCTTCAAGATAAGTAATAAGCAACAATTACAGATGTAGTACAGAAGCCTCCAATTACACCCTGTAGTCAAGCCCTAGGGGGAAATGTATTAGTTGTGGTAATGTTAATGCAGTTGTCATATGTATGGGCCCTGACCAACATATTTTGTGAGAGTCCACGATATGACTGGGATGATAGCAGGAATGCTAGCAGTAAATAATGATAGGCCATTACCTAACAACCCCTAACTGTATCACAGCAGGACAAAGCCTGCCATATATGTGGAGGACAGGGGCAGGAACACAAGGCCATATTTGCAATATTGCTGTTACACATCCTTGAAATTACTGGTGTTACAGGAATGTTGTTGCAACATTCCCTTATGCAGGAATAAGACATCAGAAACACAGATGGATGTAGCCATGTACTGATAGCATGCAACAGACAGACAGGCAGTTATATATCTAGGACAAGACAACAGATAATCCACTGGCCATCATGTGGATAGGCCCAGAGTTGAGAGCTATGCAGACAGAGCGCATTCCAAGGTAAACTAGTATGTACACACACACATCCTGTAACACCAGTACTATACAAAGCATAACACAATTCTACTCACACTCTGTCTGTAGTTCCTGAACCTCCTACAACTATCTGGCTGCCCTGAGTGTGCCAGTTCTCCTGTAAGAGGTATTCCTACCTGCTGCCTGTAACACTGATGCCCACATGTAGGAAGGATGTCCATCACACAGGGGATGTAAAGGGACTACGCCCACATGATGTAGGGATGTATAGTAGGTGGTTGCCATGACAGTGGTAAATGGAAGTACTACACATGTGTAATTATATATATATATATATATATATATATATATATATATATATATATATATATATATATATATATATATACATATCTATATGGCTATCTGGATAATTATATGTACATGTATTTCCACCATATGTCTTGGACATGGAGTGTAGCCCTACCGCAGCCCCTATAGTCCCAAAGTCGTAGTGCAAGGGAATGTCAGGTATGTATAGCAGGTATATTAGTAGACTATTGCTACTGTCACTGGGATTTTCTTCACAGACATGGTGTGTGTGGAAGGTCACATCTGCTTATAACGTGTGCCATTGGCTACTGACAGACATCCTAAGGACATCATAGTAAAGTACCGCTGCTAGCATGTAATGCCCCTGTGGAATACAGCAGAAATATTGGCCAATATATGTGGACATTCTGACACACTCTGTATAGTCCAGAGGTATACACATAACCCCTTAGTGCAAAACATCTGTACCATGCCTAACAATATGCATGTAGACAGCCATGTAGATGGGTATAACACATAATGTCTAGTATACATTTGCCACCATAGGTTATGCATTCACATACCCCTGTCTGGCTTGACACATAATAACTGCTGGTACAGGGGTACCATGGCCACATACTACCACTAGATATTGACATACATCTGTACAGCATCCCACTGCTCTGTCTGACATACATGACTTTTAAAGGAGGCCTGGCAGCAGAACATCTGGCAAGTATCTGCACATGACATCTCACTGGACAAGCACACTAAGCTGCTAGGCATGTAACAATGCACTCTGCAGGCTACAGACAGACTGGCTCAACACTGGCCTACATCTCCTATGGAGGAATGCACATGTACCTGCATATATAGTAGGCTCTACAAGCATGTCACAGCACAGGGTAAGATACACCTGTGTGAAAGTGCATAACCACAACCAATGTGAACACAGCCACAGCCACATATGTTAAGCTAGCATAATATTACAGTATATGAACTATCTGTTCAACACCATTCTCATATGTGCCACTCACATACTGACCCTACATATACTGGGCTGCTACACAGTTTGGTCTGATGGTTGTCTGTGGTATGGGACATGTGTGTGTATGGCTCTACAAACATGTATGCCAATACGGTACCATACAGTGTAGCAGCATGTAACATCAGATAAGACAGGAACTTGAACTATGACATCTACCACAGTTTGTACACAGGCCAAAGTACATATTAGCAATACACACACTGTCGACATTCAGTACTGTACAAACAACCACAGAATGTCCAGGATATGTCATCAAATATAACTTCTACCGTACATAATGTGTAGCAGTCTGATATATCACTGGCTTGCTATCAGATATGATGACACTAATTATGGTATACAGCCCATATGCACCACTTCATGCATGACACATGTACAAAAGTTGACAGAGTTGTGGCTCAAAGCACATACACAGGGCCAGTATTGACATGTTGCTGTGATAACCTCATACATTTACTGTTGTAATGGGGTGTGTTGCAACATATGTCCTATGAGAGATATGACGTCAGTAACTGTCACGGCTTTTACCATCTACAGACTGCAATCCTTACACTACCTTCTACAGTCCACAGATAGATGCTCCATGGGTAACACATGAAACCAAAGGCACAACACACTGCCCAGTCTGCAGATGTCCCTGCAAATGGGGATTCCTCATAAACATGGAACTGACATGGCAGGTATTGAGACATGTAGGACAGCCATATCCACACACACACACACTCTGTTAAACCAACATTACTCCAAATGCAGTATAGCAGCACTTACAGTCTGTAGTCAGGTCAGGCACATCCCCTTTCTGTGTGTTGCCCTTTTTCCACAGTGTCTGTTGTTAGAGGTAAATCCTCAATCCATCTGAGATGCTGTTTGCCAAACAACAGACATAGTTCCTGCTCACATTGAATGAAAATGGCCAACACCAACATGATGTTCCTAGATATTGGAGTGTGTTGCCATGCAATTGGCTATGGGAATGTTACCACAGCTGTTCCACATGCAATCAGCTAGGGGAGGGCTGCAATTTTTTGCAGAGGCCATCAGCTGATCATGCGCATCACTTAAAATACACATGCTGCTGCCTAACCAAAGCAGGTGTAGGTCTCCACATCCACCAGAGAGGGAGTGGGACAGGCAGACAGAGGCAAAGACATGTCAGGGAGGGATGGAAAAGTACAACTGAAGCATGTTTGTGTCACACACCTATCAGCACAGGGTATCAAACATCTGATGATTATGTAGTGCTATCACAGTTCTATGCAGTTACTGGATGCGCCACATGGGTTACCTGTTGTGAAGCCCTCAGAATATATATGTGATGGTGAGTGACATCTGTAACAGGGATACGGTAGCTATATGGTAGGTGATGTACACATGCCTGTCTGAATGAGCAGGTGCCAGCATCAACACAGCCACACTCTCACAGGGATGTACACACATTGACACACTTGGCAGGGCCAGGAGTACAACTCATCAGTAGTGGGATTGTCACAACACATCACTGTGTAGGTATCACATGCACCACATGGGTCATACAGAGGTTGTATGGGCAAAAGGAATGAGGAGGTGTTTGACATAAGACAGCATGCTTCAGTATGCTCATGGGGGTTGTAGTGAGTGTGGATGTGAACATACAACACTACATACAACATACAACATACAACACAAATACAAATATGCAGGGTGCCAGTACTGACATGCATGGGTGCGTGTCTGCACAGGTGTGTGGTGTTCAACTGTGCCAGCAGGCTATACAAAGCTAGGCGATGGGTATACCTTGGAATCAGACCACATGACAATGGTCTGCATTGTGGCTCAGGGCTGTAGTTTCTGCATTTGCCCACACAGGTGGGTATTGTACCCCCCCATCCAGTCACCTGGGTGACTATTGTGTGTGGTCAATGCTGTGCATCACTTGCCATGTATGTGTTCCTTAGTCCATGACATGGATGGGGTCTGGGATGTACACACCTCCCACATGCATGCACAGTGATATGTGGAACTGTACCTGGGGTGTCTGACCCATTTTGTGAACACAGATTATCATCAGATGTGCCAGTCTTGCCCATGTGTGGTGGGTACTGGTCATGGGCAGCAGGTTTACCCTGCACCTACATTGATAGCATGCTAACGGCATTCCCTGGTGTCAGTCGCATCTGTCCATACAAGGCATGTTGTCAGGCATGATATGTCCTTTGTGGGTCACATGTGATGACACCACAGGTGTTTCAGGTGTCCATTGGGGAACATGTGGGAGGTGCACTGCCTGCATGTATGTGCATATTGGACAGATGGAGAGGGTGCCATGCCCTCTGTAGCCCACTGCTATCACTCCATAGTTACTATCAGTGGCCAATATGCAGTGTACTACCCACATATTGGCTGTTGTCTAGGCATGTGTGTGTGTATGAGACATGGGTTGAGAGTATGCTCTGGGTATTACTGGGGTTGCTAACTGTGATTGCCTGGCCTTGATGTCACATGTATGGGTATGGCTTTGCACCCCAGCCTCTCAGCTATTTCACATCTGTTATCCCTGTATGGTGGACATTGTGATATATAGTAGGGCCACCATATAAGAAATATGCAAAACCTGCAACACATTGGCCACAGGTGTCACACACTCACAATCACCTCCACACAGGATATGAGTTACACACATCTGTAATGTCTGGGAGTAGTCCCCTACCTAATTAGTTTATTACACTAAAGCACTACGTGGTTATAGTATGCACCACAGAGGTTACTGGAGTATGCCTTCCCCAAAGGTGTATTTCACACTGAATGACATCAGCAAGATTGCCAAAGTAGGCCATTTGACATGTACTGCGTGTGACTAACCTAAAATGCATTGCTTCCTACACAGACAGTGATACACACACAAAACATCCACAACTGACATGTATGGGTATAGGAACCCTAACCGAGGTCTATATCACACAACACCATGGAGCAGTTATAGGACACACCATGGGGATTACTGGGAAACCCCTTCCCCAAAGGTGTATTACACAATGAATGACATCAGCAGGATTGCCAAAGTAGGCCATTTGAAATGTACTGCATGTGACTAGCCTAAAATGCATTGCTCCTACACAGACATTGTAACACACACAAAACATCCACAACTGCCATGGGTGGGGATGGAACCCTACCACAGTTCTAAATCACACTACAGTAATATGCAGTTATGGCATGCACTACAGAGATTACTAGGCTACGACCTTCCCAGATTTGCGTTTTTAGGTGGGTTACATCAGCAACCTTGCCAAAGTTGAGTATATGACTTATAGGCAGCATGAGTACCCTAAAAGGCACTGCTCTCTACACAGACAGGCACACACTCCATGTCTGGGATTAGAACAGCTACCTAACTACTTTATCCCACAACAGCAGTGCTCAGTTACAGGATGTGCTATAGAGATTACTGGGCTACACCCTTCCCAGAGGTGTATTTCTAGGTAGGCACACACACACACACACACACACACACACACACACACACACACACACACACACACACACACACACACACACACACACACACACACACTTGGCATGTCTGGGATTAAAACACCTACCTAACTACTTCATCACTCAACAGCAGTATGCAGTTACTGGACACGCTATAGAGATTACTGGGCTGCAATTTTCCCAGAGGTATATTTCTAGGTGGTTGACATCAGCAGCCTTGCCAAGGTTGAGCATTTGAATTGTTGGGAGTGTTACTACCCTAAAATGCATTGCTCTCTACACATTTAAACAGACACGCACACAAACACACACACAGTTGTCAAGTCTGGGATTCAAACTCCTTCCAAACTCGCTTATCACACTACAGCAGTATGCAGTTATGGGATGTGCCATGTAGATTCCTGGGCTACAACTCTCTCAAAGGTGTATTTCACATTGGATGACCTCAGCAGGTTTGTCATAGTAGAGCAATGGAGAGGGCAGTGTGTATGCATGGGCCATAACCCATTCATCTAGAGGTTGGCACGCCACATGTTGACACACAAAGAGTCATATTTCACAGGTACGTGTATACAGCTGCTAGATGACTACTTCCTTGTACAGTCATGTTGCACAGCTGGCACGTGCTCCACATATTCCGTAATGCTGACAGATACTGGTGGCTAGTATCCACAGTGAGTGACATCTGCAACTCATGTGTTTGGGGCCTTTTGGCTGTGTGCTGGGTGGGACAGGCCTGGATGTCTCCTTGTCACGCTCACCCTCTTCCACACATCTATGTCCGTCTACCTTTGGCTTATTATAGTGTGTTGTCCTTACATATATGTCTGTATTCCTATCCACTATGTGTGCAAGGCATGAGTGGTGCATACTGACAGTGTCTGCACTAACAGCTGTGACTGCCAGATATGTCTGGTCCACTAGTGTTTGCAGACATGGCCTTCTTGTGTTTAAGTGTGTGAGCATGCCCAGTATGGCCATCTGTATTGCATGTGTGGATCAAGTCCAGGTAGTTTGTACTGCAGTGCTGACCTTTGTGTTGTACACCAACAGGTAGCATGCTGCCTCTGCAGGGTATCCATCGATCATTTATCATTGACTGTTGCTACATTTATGCATAGTGGGAGGTGAACACCTGACTATTTCTACATTTCTGCACAGGTCTGGGGGGGCACACCTAACTGTTACTATATTTCTATGTAGGATGGGGGGGCAAACCTGACTATTTCTACACTTCTACACAGGATTGGGGGGCACACCTGACTGTTACTATATTTCTATCTAGGATGGGGCGAGGGCACACCTGACTATTTCTACATTTTTACACAGGATGGGGGGGCACACCTGACTGTTACTATATGTCTACGTAGGATGGGGGCACACCTGACACTTGTACACATTTGCTAGGACTGTACTGGTATGTTGGGTACTCCATTTCAGTCTATAGTCTTATCTATCATGCTGGCTAGAGGCATACCAGTGTACTACAGAGCTTAGCTTTTAATTGCCTACATATTAGTTTCTGATTTCCTAGCCTTCATAACTGACATCCCACTGCCTGGCTTGCTGTAGTCTGTCTGTGCAGGCCTTGGGGGAGGCTATCCATAGGCCTCATTCAGAGGCCATAGAACAGCCTTTGTTTGTGTTTGTCTACACCTGTCCTGCTGGCAGAGACTGTTGTTGGGTATGTGACCACCCCCTAACTGACATGTGTGAGTCACTGACTTTGTGGGTGTCCCAGTATTGAGGGTGGTGCTGCAGGGCTTTCTATGTCGAATGCACATAGTACACTCCATACACATGGTTAGGCAAAGGTAGTGTAATGTTTGGCATCCCTTTTACTGTATGTGAGAGTCAAAGAGAGATGTTATTCCATGGGTCCCTCCTGCGTCAGTGTATGTGCTATGCGTTGTCGCTTTGCCAAGACCAGACCATACTGGGCATGCCTCCTTCTGCCTACTGGGGCAGGCTTAGGTTGTTCCTCCTCTAAGTCACTCTGTGCCTGTGCAGGCCTTGGCAATGGTGGGGGGGATGCGTGGTCCTGCCCCATGCTGCTCCTGCTGCAGCTGTTTCCACAGGGTAATATTGTGTAGCATGGCACATACAAGGACAATTTGGGTACATGTAGCTGGTGAGTACTACAAGGCTCCATCGGATGTGTTCAGGCACTGGAACCATGACTTGAGCATCCCAAATGCACGGTCTGTTATGATTCTTGTTTGTGTGCATGCCTCATTATGGAGTTCTTGTTAGGGTGTGTGTGCATTTCTGATGGGTGTCATCAGCCGCAGCTCCAGTGCGTATCCAGCATCCCCTACTAGGCAACCGTGTGGGATGTCCCTATTGGCAAATCTCTGGTACAGCTGCATCAGATGCTAGATGTGGAAATCGTGATAGCTTCCAGGGCAGCCAGCACACGTGTTCATTATTTTACCCTGGGCATCGCACACGACCTGGCAGTTGATGGAGGGGAAGCCCTTGCGGTTGATGTAGACCCTACCCTGCTCAGCAGGTGGTGCTTTGATGCATGTGTGCGTGTAGTCTATTGCACCCACTACCTCTGGGTATTTTGCTATTTGGTAGAAGAGACTCATATTGCTGGCCAATGCCTCACGGTTGTTGGGGAAATATACATGCTCACCTATATGTGCTGACATGGCATCCAGGAACTGGTGGAGTACCCTGGATGCTGATGCCTGTGAAATCCCCATCATATCCCCAGTTGGTCTTTTGAAGGTACTTGTAGCTAGTATTCTTAGGCCTACCCATACCTTGGTATCCACTGGGATGCGTTCCCCTCTATTAGTTCTGTGTGTCAGGCGTGGCCGGCACAGCTCAACTATTTGCTGTAGGAGTTCCCTGTCCACCATATAGCGCTTCACTATCTCTGGCTCATGTAGCCCTTGGTAGGTTACCCTGGGTCTGTACACTCTTCTCCTTCTCCTCACTGTGGGTTGCTCGGCAGCATTCACATCCTCACCACCCTCAGCCTCTTCTACAAGTTGTATGATAGCTATTGCAGCCCCTAACATTTTGCTGCTGTTGTTGTTGTTGTTGCCTTCTTGGCTTTTCCCAATTAGGGGTCACCACAGAGGAGCTCCGGTCTGCTAATGATTGGCAGCAGACTTTTATGGTGCTGAGTTGCCAGCCTGATGCCCAACCTTCAGCGAAGGCACGACCATTCACGCATGTCTTTGGAATGCCACTCGACTGCAGGGAGGACATGCAGACTCCACACAGAAGGCACTCCAGACAAGAGTCAAACAGGTGAACCTATTGTTGTGAGGCAACAACACTATCACTGCATGAGTGTTAAAAGTTCCCTGCTTGTTTACCTCGGTGGTGTAGAGTGTGGGAAAAACCAGAGGGGTAGGTGTTTGCATAGTTTATAGTAGTGTTCTGGGCTGGGCTGGTCTGCTGCCTGTGTAATTGGCTGGTCTGATACATTTCACCTGGCAGCTAAGCTAGTAATCCTTGATTACCTTCCTACTACTGTTTTCCCTTCCCATTGCCTTCCTGCTTAAGCCCGGGGAGGCGCCTCGCAAACAGAGTGCTCAAATATGCACATTGCTGCTATTTCCTGTTTAACTTCTGTTTTCATCCTGTAAAACCTGATGCATGGCACACACACACATTTAGTCTTTGTAAAGAGTGCTAGGCAGGTTTAGACACACACCATAGCTTAGCTGTGCTAAGCTAGGAGCAGACCCGAGCCACAGGGCTCCAATCCACTTACAGTATGCCTAACACCCACCCCCCCCCCATGATGTCACCTACCTCCTAGGCTTGCACTAAGCTATTCCTACTCTTACACTGTTAGGGCCTGACTCACATGCTGGGGAAAACTGGGATTCAATATCTTTCCCCTCATTTGCATAGGATTGCCTGGTAATGCATAGTTACATGTCTCACACTGAGCCTCCCCCCTTAGCAACCACTACTTACTGGCCAGATTGTCTTCTGCCTGCCATTGACTTGTGTGGCAGATTACAGATTTTAGATGGAATGCTTATTTTAGGTTTATTTTCCCTCTGATCCCATTGGCATGCCTCTGCCCTATGCTTAAACAGCCAAGATCGGTTAAAAAATAATAAAAGTTGATTTTTTTATTTTTTGTATTGTCTGCAATGCCAATGGCCTTATACTTGGCCATTGGCATGCTTACTACATTATATGCAGCCTTTATTTGGAGCTGTCATAGCTCCATTTTGGATTTTGCAGAAATGTACTCAGTTACTAACCGAGTACATTTCTACTGATTGCACTAGCCCTGCACGGACAGTCGCAAGCTTCCTGGATCGCAAATTCACCTCATTTGCATGGATTTCTCCTGCAAATGGGATGATTTGCATACAAGGGCTTTATCTGTGCAGGATTAGTGCAGGAGCTCTTGTGCACATCCCTGCAAGCTGTTCCTGGATCGTACGGCAGATATATTGCTTGCTCTAGCTCATGCACTGATCCTGCATGCCGTGCAGGGCATAGTGAATCCGGGGGTGTCTCTCTCCTGTGATCTTTCTGACATTCAAATGTCAAACAAACAACATCATTATGTCTCTTGACCCACTCATGACTCTCTGTGCTATGCATGGCTTGGAGCTATTCTGCTCTTGGCTCAGACTAGAGCATTCACAATGGCTATTCCATAACATCAGCAGGGGCCTAAAGCAGCTTTCAAAAATCTGTAAAACACTTTTCATATTTGAAAAGGCATACAGAAGTGTTTAAAAGCTCCTAAAAATGTTAGTCCATTAGAGGAACACAGCTTCTGGCCATTGTTTTTGTAGCATCTGTAAAAGACTTCAAACTTCAAACTTTTTTCTGCCTTTAGTTGTACAGCAGAGCAGACAAAGTTCTATGTACCACAAAGTAATATAGTTGTGTCTCCGTAATCATAAAGAAGTAGTTATGTGTTCTCAACATGGCTGTGACAATTTGCCTTTCAAACATCATTCTCATACTGAATTTCACAGAGAGGTCATGTGTCACCTCTTGATCTTCACTCTCAAGACAATATACAGACAACTTAACCTCATCTAACATTGCTTTATAAGGTCTTCAGTATTTTTGCTATTTTAATGAATACTTCCCTCAAGACAATATGGAGATAGATCCATATTGTGTCACTCGCATAACAACTTGCTTATAATCAGTGCCCAAATCACAGTATTCGTTTGAGTATGTGGAGTAGTATGACTATGTTATCAGTTATGGGCTACATGGTGCAATTACATATTTTTGTCTATTTAAGTAAATACATCACTTGGAAATATGAAGGATTGTGAGAGCTTGGAAACTTTACTTAACAGTGGTTGTGGGCTAAACTGTACAATTTAGCAGCATTAAGAACAGCTACACATTTTTTTAAGGTGCTAGATGTGAAGTTATGAAGGCTTTGCAGCTATTCACAGATTGCTGCACCTGTATATAGCAGTTGTCTTATTACTAATCAGATTTACTTGAGTTGGGTTATATTAGATCTGTGTGCCAACATTAAGTGTTTCATGGGTTCCAAAGCTATAAAAATATTTTGCATTCCCAGCCTTTTTTCTGTAGATGGGATCAGTTAAAGCTAATACAAAGAAATATGATGTGTTCTGTTCTAGCATAGCTAGCTAATATGTGTTCTTGACTTAATCAAGCTTGACTAGGCAAGCTTTGCTGCACTTTCAAGGTAAAATTGTTGATGTTCATGCCTTGGATACATAACAAGTTGGTTATGATCAGATATCGAATCATAAACCTCTGTGTAATACATTGGCTTTACTTAAAAACTGAGGAAAGAGGACGAGTGTACTGGTTATAGTGCAGTTCATATGTATGAACCTTGATATTAGTGAGGCTTAAGCTACCGTAAACATTAGCCAGCGAACAACTGCAATGGGATCAAGCGACACAAAAGTTTGGCACTGTAAAGTGTTCAAAAATATTTTAAAGCTCTTGATTGATTATAAACACATTTCTCTTCTGGTCACTGTTTGTGTGCTAAGACTAGATGGGGTACAAGTACCATTATGGAACGTTCGGTCAGAGTGTGTATGGGTCTAAATGACCTGAGACATACTTCCCTAGATTTTTTTTTCCTCAAATATTTTTTATTTTTTATTTTTAATTAAAATAACATTTGCATAATATTTTTAAATATCATTTTAAACAACTATATACAGTAAACTGTGTGGGATCCTGAGTCTGCAGATTCCCATATCCCTGTTTATTAGATGCATGATGATGCATTCCATAGCTTTGCATAACAGACTTGTCAGGCAGTTGGGGCAGTATTTCCCGGGGTCTGTAGTCGCACCTTGTTTATGAAGAGGCATGACTGTAGCAGTGCACAATTCAGTAGGGACAAAGACTAATGTGAGGCTGTGCTTGAACAGGGCACACAGGTGAGGTGCCAGGTCTCTCTGTAGTTCATGTAGAACACAGCCAGGGATATTGTTAGGTCCCATTGAAGCCGTATTCTTGGCCTTGGACAGTGGTGTTTTAACCTGTGCAGCAGTATACTGGGTTCCTGGCAGTGTACTGGTATTGTGATTGGTCATTTTGGGGCGGGGGAGGGTGAAGTTTGCACTCTATTTTTCAGCCAGTATATTGGCAATATTTGTTGGCTCAGTCTAGGAGGCACTGTTGTATAGTAGCTCAGAGAAAATCTTGCTATTGCCAAGGAGATTCTTTACATAACTGTATGAGGCCTTGTGTTTTCACAGCTAACTTTGTAGTATTTGATGAGGGAGCTCAACTTTTAATTGAGACTGATAAGGGTTTTTTCCAGTTTTGGGACTTCACCTTATTCCATATCAGTTCCTTCTTTCTGCTGTACAGTTTCTTTATGGCTGGGAACCACCAGATTGGCTTCCTTTTTTTTGGAGGCGAGGGCCCTGGCTATATTGGGTATGGCAGTATCCATGCATTTGTGCACGTGTTCATAGTGCATTGTTGTTTGATTCAGCAGTAATGCAACTAGTCTCTATTTGCATGGCTGCCATGAGGATAGCCACCTCTATTTTTAGGAGACCATAATTAGATTTGGAAAGGCTTTTCATGGTGGTGACCTGTGGATTTCCAAAGGTGATTAATTGTTGTTCAGATATAACAAGAGAAGAGTTGACTATTGGTGTACAGCAACAGTTGAAAAGCAGAAAAACAGCAGCAGCAGAACCACAGCAACACTGTATTTATTGTAGATAAAGTAAGTGCTTTTGTCGGTGTACTCCACCAACTTCATCAGACAAATGACATAACATGTAGTTGCAGTTTAAATACTTTCAAACTGCCACATCAATTACACAATTAAAACCATTTTTTTTTAAATTAAAGAGATAGTCCCAGAAAAAACATTTTGCAACACAGAATGCCAAAGTGGGAATAAAAAAACTACATTACTAGTACTGTAATATAGTTAAATATAAATTAGTTCTTTACATTAGCAGAACATTGCAAAGTCTTTATCACAAATAGAAACAGAAGAAAATATAGAAAAAAATATATATGGTTAAAAACAGAAAAATATATGGTTAAAAACAGTCGACCAGTGCAACAACAATATTACCTAGTCAAAGTTTTTGTTCTTTCTCTGTATACCTATTTGTGTCTTAAAATTCGTTGTCATAAAACTTTGATGCGAACCAACACCGAAAACCATATATCTGGCACTAATCCACTATGCTTATGTTTAAATGAATTAAGTTGGAAATTTATAGGTTTCTGTTAAATAAAATAAGATATCAATACACAGGAGGTTCAGATTAAAAAGTTTACTAGTGTACACCAGGAGGCAAAAAACGTACAAGTACAGAATTTTGTCTGACATGAAACAGGAAGCATACAATTTTATATAGGTTTAACATTTAAGCTATGCCCACCTTACTGACGTGGTATGTCACAGGGCATCTACATCACTTTTAGCTTACAGTCTGTTATTCATAAAGCTGTTGATGCTGTATATTTAAAAAAAAAACTTTTCCTCTAGATGCAATACGGCCTTGCTATCCAGCTGGTCAGACATAATGTCTTTCTGTAAAGTTACTTCTTCAAGGTTTCATATCAGTTCGAATACAATAGCAGATTCAGTCTTTTAATACACGTCTTTGTTCTCTGTTACACTTTCTCACACAGCTGCGTGCTATCTCAGTAATACATATACAAGGCCAAATCATTCCAACAGGAAAGAGCAGAAGATTTCATTATGTCACACATTTAATTTCCTGACCCAGCAGATAATCACTTGTGAAAAGCATAAACATTAAAACTTGCTAAGCTAGCATTCTGCCAAGGTCAAAGATCAGCTTTGCTTCAAGCCACACTGCAGTTTCAAAACTACTTACATTTACACATTAATTAATCCCTACTGTTATATGATTAATAGAATAAAATGCATTATATACTACTTTGCTTTTAAACTAGCATTTCTCATATATTCAAATACACATTTTTCTAACATTTTCCCCCCTATTAATACTTTTTATTCTATTTTGAAGCATGCATAGTGTCATTTCATCTCCTAACCTTTTCCACTTAGGATTTTCAGCTAGGTGAGTCATTCAATCTATACTTCAGAAAAAATGTCATCTGAGATCAATCTTTCAATCTCAATATCTTGGTACAAAGTTTCAGTAACAGATACATCAATAAATCTTTGATTAATCTTTTCATGCAGGGAATTCCACAGCAAACACATGCTCCTATTAGGAGTATACCCACACAAATGGCAATCAGAATATTCATTAGGATGGAACCCCACCCCCCAAATAGATTCTGGAAAAAGAACGTCAGTGGGTTTGGGTCTGGTTCAGTCATGGCTGATACTTGCTGAATTACCTCTAGGTGGTTATTGATCTCATGACGATTGTCAGGAATATAAGCACAGCATTCTTCTTTGATAAGCGTGCACATACCACCTCTCACCGCTAGGGTGAAGTCAAGAGCCATCCGATTTTGTATCACAACAGTTTTCATTGCATTCAGTTCATCAGTCACCAGTTCTAGGGCGGAAAAAGTTGCATTACTCATTACTTCGAGAAGTTTCGACAACTTCCTCAGCTCCCAGATCGATTTGACTGCTCCATAGGCTGGGAATATTCCTGCCCAGGATATAACACTGTCACTCAAGTCCATATGAGTCAATTCGCTTTTGTCTTTTACTGAATTGTGGTCTTTCCAGCCAGCTTCGATCTTTCCAACTGGATTCACAGGTTTTTCAACTGGACCTTCGGGCTCTTGGTCTGCTTCTCTCACATTTCGTATCTTACCCAAAGGTAATTCTGCAGTATGTCTTATTGCCGGAACCAAATAACCCAAAAAACAACTGCCGGACCAATTCTCAGGTAACCATTTATATGCCTTTTTCCCACAAATAAAATAACAGTTTTCTACTTTAGTACTAATATGCATCAGCCCTGCATGAAACATTTTCTGATCTATAACTGACAATTGTTTAAACAAAACCAGATTTTTGCGAATGTCATTCATAGTTGTTTTCAATGAGTTCAAATACGAGTCATAATTAGTATTGCAAAAAGTATTGCCATTACCATTCTTAATATAACATCGGTAAGATATGGTTATATTACAATTGCTCCAGCCCACCTGGAGGGTGTCATTATTATAGAAACATACAACTCCTTTTTGTGTGACAGGTAAAAATAAAGCTATTTTGTCCTGTGATTTCACAGTTTCCGTATCGAAAAGTAAATTCTCCCAAGTTTAATTTATCCCCAAAGGGACAGCGGACATTATCAGTCCTCCATATGCTGTTGGTATAGCTGTACAAACCCAGCAATTTGAAATGTTCATAGTCTCTGCATATACACGTTTCATGGCTAGGTATGTGTTAAAATTTGGATGCCAGTCTATAGACGTTTCATCACGCCTTCCCACTTTCACTTGTGTGGTTGTGTGTAGGATAAACCACAACAAGAGGAAAATTGTCACAATTACAGTCAATAAATGTACACTCAACAAAATGATTATGCAACATCTCTGGGGTTGATCTAAATTTCTATTCGCTTTGTTTTTGGCCATCTTGGTCTGGTTGTGTATCAGTCACAAAGTTTTTATCAAGTTGAAAGTTCTTTACCGGTTTACGATGCGTCAAATGAACCCAGGACGTCCTCTCGGCCACTCTAACTGTAGTAGGCATTGCCAACAGAACCTGGTACAGTCCCTCCCACTTTGGACTCGCCCAATTCTTCCTTCTTGTCACTTTCAGCCAAACCCACGACCCTGGGGCCAAGACTGCTTCCACCGGTCTGGTCTGTTCCTTATCTGGAAAAGAGTTAAACTGCAAAACAGATTTATTTGTTAACAGTTTCCTCATATAACTAGCTAATGAACTGTCAGCCTCTTGCTCTGCAGGCATGAAAGCTTTCCACTGAGGCACATAATATGCTCTCCCAAAAACCATTTCAAAGGGAGTCAAACCCTTTACATTTGGAACCGTTCTCATACTCAGCAGTGCTAAAGGCAGACAGTATATCCAATTCTTTTGGGTCTCCTCTACTAGCTTCCTAAGTTTACTTTTTAGGGTACCATTGTACCTTTCCACCAGTCCTGCTGACTGTGGGTGGTAGGCACAATGGTTCTTTAAGGAGATACCAAAAAATCTCCCAAGCTGATGGATTGTCTGATTCACAAAATGTGTGCCGTTGTCACTATAAATCCTTTCCGGAATGCCAAATCTAGGGATTACTTCTTTTATCAGGGCTTTCGCCACTGTTGCTGCATCCAGGTTTTTGGTTGGAAAAGCTTCTACCCATTTAGAAAACATGTCTACAATAACTAAACAAAACTTTTTCCCTTCATATTTATTCAATTCTATGAAATCCATACAAATAGTATGGAATGGGTATGGTGGTATAGGAAAACTCCCTTGCTTGGTTTTAAATGCTCCTTGTGCATGGTGCTTGTTACAAGTATGACAAGCTGCACAAAATGTTTTTGTGTAGTTTGTGTATCCATATGTTTGGAATATTCGGTTTACTAACTGTACCATCCCTCCTGTTGAGACATGGCACTGCCCATGGCTCAACAAAGCTGCATATCTAAATAAATTAGGCGGCAATATCGGTTTTCTTTCTTTGGAAATGTACAGTCCATTCTCAAGAATTGCACCTCGTTTTACCCATTTTTGTTTTTCTGCTTTTGTAGTAAGCATCTGCATTGTTTTTAACATGTCTAAATCTAAAATCTCAGAGGGTTGTAATTCCTCATTTAAAAGTAAAGTTTGTGAGTCTGAGGCTGCTTGCTTTGCAGCTGCATCAGCTCGTGCATTGCCTTTTGAAATCTTATCCTGCTGTTTTGTATGAGCTACACATTTACAAATAGCTACTTTGGTAGGTAACTGAATAGATTCTAATAACTCCAAAATAAATTACGCATGATTAATAGGTTTTCCACTAGATGTTATCATTCCTCTATTTTTCCATTGTTGTGCAAATACATGTACTGTAGAAAAAGCATACTGACTGTCAGTATATATGTTTACACACTTGTTTTCTGCTAAAGTACATGCCCTCATCAAAGCTATCAATTCTGCTGCTTGCGCAGATAAGTTGTGTGGTAAGGATTGAGCTTCTAAAATTTCAGTTTCTGTAACTACTGCATACCCTACCAGATTCTTCCCTGTAGGACCCCTTCTGCATGAGCCGTCCACGTAATATGTCACCTCGGCATTATCCAAGGGCATATCTGTGAGATCTTGTCTAGGTAAAGCTAACTGTTCAATTTCCTGCAGGCAGCTGTGTGGTGTGCCATCCGCAGGAGTTGGGAGTAATGTTGATGGATTTAATGTTGTACATCGTTCAATTATCATATGAGGTTGGCTCAGCAGTTTAGTCATACATGAAAGATGTCTAGCAGGGGAAAGGTATGCCACTTTTTCTTGCAGTAAAATTATTGCAACTGCATGAGGCACTCTCAATGTAAGAGGGTGGAATAACACCACCAAGGCTGAAGCCTATACTGCCTTTGCAGCTGCAACTACTGCTTGTACACAGTGAGGCAAAGATCGCGCCACTGGATCTAACTGTGATGAATAATAGGCTATGGGGCGTTGCTTATCCCCATGTTGTTGCGTATACTGACGTCATATATCCTTGCTTACAATCTATGGTCTGAAAGAATCGTTTGTGATAATTTGGAAGTCCTAAAACTAATGAAGAAGCTATCAACTGCTTCAACCTGCAGAAAGCCATTTCTGCTTCAGGTGTCCATTGTAAGATATCTTGTGCTGCCATTGGTGTCTTATATATCAAGTCAGTCAGTGGAGCAGATTCCAAAGCATAATTTGGTATCCAGCTCCAACAAAAATTAGTTGTACCCAAGAAATACATCATTTCCTTCTTGGTTACTAGCTTAGGTGCTTGCAAAATTGCTGTTTTTCTTTCCTCATCTAGTATTCTACCTTCATTGGATATTACATATCCCAAGTATCTAACTTGTTTTCTCCAAAGTTGTAACTTACTTTTGTTTACTTTGTGTCCTTGTGTTGCTAAAAATTTCAATAATGCTACAGTATCCTCCCTGCACTGTTGCTGGGTGAGGGCTGCTAGCAAGATGTCATCTACGTAAAGTAGAATTTGACTACCTCCCAGTGGGGTAAACCTTGCCAGGTTGCTAGCCATTTCTTGTGCAAATATTGTTGGACTCTCACAATATCCCTGTGGTAGTTGAGTATATGTATACCTTTTACCCTGAAATGTAAATGCAAACCGATATTGACTATCAGGATGTATAGGTATTGAAAAGAAAGCATTGCTAATATCTACCACAGAGAAATATTTCTGTTGCGGTTCTAAATTGTTTAACAAAGTATGTGGGTCTGGCACCATAGGTGCTCTAGGTATTACTGCATTATTTACAGCTTGTAAATCTTGTACCATCCACCATTCCCCGTTTGCTTTTTTAACAGGAAATAGGGGTGTATTACATGGTGAATCAGGAGATTCTACCAGTACTCCTTCTTTGAGTAATGCTGCTATTATAGGCTTAATTCCTATTTCTGCATCCTTTCTCAAAGGGTATTGTCTTTTCTGTGGTCTAAAAGCTGACTTTGGGGTTATTGTAACTGGTCCTGCTGTTCAAATAAGTCCTACATCTGACTTGCCTGCTGACCAAAGAGTTGTTGGAATTTCACATAAGGCCTTTTCTTCTTCTTCTAATAAGAACGCTAATCAGCTGTCCTCACTAGATTGCAAGTGTACAGCTGGATGTGTCTGTGTTAACCAATTCAGTTTTTGTTTTTGTATCCCTTGTTCTGATAGTTCTAAATCAGTCTGTTTTTCCCATCTTGTTACTTTTTCTCCTAAGTCTGCCCATTTGACACTTTTGTTCTTTGTCAAGCTGACATGTGGTAACCGATTTGATCTATACAATGCAAGGAATTCTTGAGGTAACGAACAGCTAACTACACTGTTCCCCTCAGTATCCCAGTACAAAGTATGCAAAACCAATCTAGTTGCATGATTTCTAAACAATTCTTGCTCATACTCTCTATCAGGTCCTGGTGCAGTACAGTAGTATAGAGTACAGTGTAACAAATGCTGTCGATCAGTGTCGAGGGAGGGGGCTTTACTGATGGCTACGTTCATCAGTTCCTCGGTTACTGCCCCTGGACCAGTCGTGACTAGGTCCTGGCTGAACCAGTAAAAAGTTTCACCCTCCGATCGCACTACAAAGGTATCCATTTGTCTCTGTGCCTCCATACCTTGTACAGTTGGAACTACTGCTATGCCAAATATCTGCATAAGGTCCCTGCCCAATAGGTTTACTGGACACTTTGCAGAAACAACAATTTTACTTCTCTGGGTCATACCTGAAACAGGGTCAATTATTGCTATATCATGGGAAAGTGGTTCCCTGTATAGCTGTCCATTTGCGGCTTTTACTAGTATATAATCAGGTGATTCTGAATGTTCTGGTAACTTGGAGGGGTGTATCAAAGTCTGTGACGCTCCTGAGTCACACAGGAATTTGACTTCCCTTCCCTCCACCAGAAGTGTAACTTCCGGTTTCATATCTGCTAAGTAGAGCTCTAAACCCAATAATGCTAAGTCCAAAATTTCACTTTCTTCATCCTCCATATCTACTTGCACTTCCTCTACTCCTTCTATCACATTTACATTTGTTTTTTGTTTATTAACTTTTCCTGATGATTTCTGACTTTCACATGATGTATCTTCACTATCATATAGTCAGTCCTCATCTCCCTTATCTTCTGTGATTACCTTTTTGTTTTGCCTACAATCCCTTGCTAGATGTCCCTTTTTCCCGCACTTGAAGAATTCACCTCTCTTTTTTATTTCTTCAAAATCTTCTGATCGTTTGTCAGACTGTTTGTTTCCCTGGGCATTCTTCTTGCCCTTTTTACCTGACTGTAATACAAATACTTCAGCTCCGTCTTCAGCAGTGAAGACTTGTGCCTTCTTTTTCTTTTTACTATTAAAATGTCTTTCAGCATGTCTAGCATATTCAAGTAAGGCTTGTAGCCTCCCTGTTCGATAGTCTATCATATGCCTCGTAATGAAGCTACTAATAGGTGCAATGCAACCTTTCAAAAATGCATTTTTTAATTGTTGTTCATACGGGGAATCATTCGTTTGGTTCTCAGGAACAGTCATACCACTATGATTATTAAAACATTCTAATAATCTAGCATAGTATCCATCTATCGTCTCATTTTCCTGTTGTATACATTGATTAATGCAAGTCCAGTCTGCTCTAGGTTTCCATTTCTCAGAGATTTGGTCTGTCAGACCTTTCACTCTGTTGTCTAACTCTGCGTCACTATGTGGGAGTGGTCTAAGCTCTGCATTACGAGGATTCAAGGTGCCACAAATCATGTGCCAATCTGGACTTATAATTTCTTACTACTTTTCCTACTTCTTCCCCATTCAAGTGGTAACTCAACCTCATGCCTTGTAAATCTTCTAAAAATTTAGTAAAATTAACTTTCGGATGGGGGATTCCCTCAGTAGCCTTCCGGATATCTTCTGGTGTCCATGGTCTATATACTAAAAGTGTTGGATCCTGCCCTTCCTGTCCTGCCTGAGGATTTGGAACTTCTATAAGTGGGCATATTTCTTCCTCATTCTCATCCTGTAGATTTCTCTCTATTTGATATAACTCTGCGTCCCTATGTGTTTTACGTGCTTGGGACCTAGATTCAATAGGATCTCTAACAAATGGTTGTGGTCTTGCTGAAACTTCAGGATAATGCGGAGGTGGACCAGCCTGTCCACTCGCTTCATATCCTGAAAAGAGTAAGAGAGGGGGCAAGGGAGGAGAAGGAGGAGCTGTTGCTATTACCAAGTTATTATCCTCTTTGTCTAAAAATAATGTTTTTGAATTTTTAAGCTTCTGTTCTCTACGATTTGCTTCCTCAATCCACCTGTGTGCCTGAGGAATGCCTAATTGGCATTGGTTTTTTGCCTGACCTCCCGCATCAGATTTAAGCTGTTTAAGGAGTTTCACTAGTGAGGTTTTATCTAGTTTACCATCAAATTCATATTTACTAACCCATTTCGTATAATACCTAATGTTATCAGAACGTTGTAATTGCATGTATTTTGCATCTTCAGTTAGGGGCGGATCTCGCTATGTTTTAGTGCACTGATTACCCATGTCAAAGAAAATGTTACGTAACCCTTTTTATCACATGATATCAAGTTCTCAGTTCCTGTTCACAGTTTATCTAGAATAACTGCCTACCTTATTCTGTTACCCTGATCTATGACCAAATATACAGTACTTCCTTTTGTCCCTGATCTGCAAAACAAATCTTGACAACAATATACTGTAACCTAGTCCCTGATCTAAAACAGAAAAAAGGCAAATTCTTCCTACCTGAGCCTCCGGTATTGAGAAAGTCCAAGTTCCGCTTTTCGGCCACAGATCAGAAAGTGGCCAGCCTCTTTACACGACAATTCAGTCGGAGGTCTTTTCACTCAAGAAGAACCATTTCGGTAACTTTTCCTGCGCAGTATTCGACCACCAATACGCTCTGATCTGCGGCTTACCAAGGGAATTCCAGTCCGAAGGACCAAACTGTTAAATAAAATAAGATATCAATACACAGGAGGTTCAGGTTAAAAAGTTTACTAGTGTACACCAGGAGGCAAAAAACGTACAAGTACAGAATTTTGTCTGACATGAAACAGGAAGCACACAATTTTATATAGGTTTAACATTTAAGCTATGCCCACCTTATTGACGTGGTATGTCACAGGGCATCTACATCACTTTTAGCTTACAGTCTGTTATTCATAAAGCTGTTGATGCTGTATATTTAAAAAAAACTTTTCCTCTAGCTACAATACGGCCTTGCTATCCAGCTGGTCAGACATAATGTCTTTCTGTAAAGTTACTTCTTCAAGGTTTCATATCAGCTCGAATACAATAGCAGATTCAGTCTTTTAATACACGTCTTTGTTCTCTGTTACACTTTCTCACACAGCTGCGTGCTATGTCAGTAATACATATACAAGGCCAAATCATTCCAACAGGAAAGAGGAGAAGATTTCATTATTTCACACATTTAATTTCCTGACCCAGCAGATAATCACTTGTGAAAAGCATAAACATTAAAACTTGCTAAGCTAGCATTCTGCCAGGGTCAAAGATCAGCTTTGCTTCAAGCCACACTGCAGTTTCAAAAATACTTACATTTACACATGAATTAATCCCTACTGTTATATGACTAATAGAATAAAATGCATTATATACTACTTTGCTTTAAAACTAGCATTTCTCATATAATCAAATACACATTTTTCTAACAGTTTCATAGGTTTCATAGGTTGGTACCAGGCTATTGGCCCTAGGGCCTATGCAAACCTAGCCATAACAATTCCCTGGATATTTTTTCCTACAATATTTACTTCTCTGGGCCCCTGTCTAGCAGGGTGACTGACATGATTCCCGGGGTGAATTTCCTATCTCCCATCCAATCATCAAGGTTCCTTTTGAAGAGGGCCAATGAGGCGCTCTGCTTGACATGTATGGGCAGTCTATTCCAGAGTATGGGGAGTCTCTGGGTCAGGAACCTATCCCTCCAGCATGTTTTTTTCATTGTGATGACAAGGTTTAGATCCCTGGAGCGTGTGGCTCTGAGGGATTGGGATTTCTTTAAGTGGAGCATTTCCAACAGCTCAGGGTTTGACATGGCCTTGCATGTTAAGCAGAGGTCACCTCTGAGTAGACGATATGCCACAGAGTATAGCTGGAGTTTTTTAGACGATCAGCATATGGCATCTGCTTTATGCCTGTGATTCTTTTAGTGAGATATTTCTGTGGCCTTTCCAGCTGTTGCAGATGTCTTGTAAAGTACATACCAAACAGGGCATTATACTCTATAATGGGTCTAATGAGGGATGAGTACAGTGGGACAATGACCTTCTTTTTTTCTGGATGAAAAGCCCTTAGTGAGGAGGTATGCCAGGATTTCCTGACTGTTGTGGCAATGTAGTTATCGAAAGTGAGACCACTGTCCACCTGTGTCCCTAAGTCTCTCATCACACTTTTGATGTTTAGTGTCCTGCCACCTATGTGATAATTCATGGGTACATGTTTTTTTCCAAAGGGGATAACTATACATTTCTTGGCATTAAGCTTGATCCCATGGCTCTGGCACCAGGCATCTGTTTCTGTAAGGCCTTTTTGTAGAATATCCACATGATTTGGGGATTCAATAATGGCTCCCATTTTGCAGTCATCTGCAAACTTTGTTAGCCAGACTCCCTTAGTGTTGGCCTGTACTTCAAAGAAGTAGATGCCAAACAAGAGTGGTCCCAGGACTGAACCCTGAGGTACTCCACTTGATACTTGTCTGGAGCTGGATTTGGAGTCGG
Organism: Protopterus annectens; assembly: GCF_019279795.1. Lineage (NCBI taxonomy): Eukaryota > Metazoa > Chordata > Ceratodontiformes > Protopteridae > Protopterus > Protopterus annectens. The sequence continues at coordinate 371,759,441 of NC_056741.1, read as the reverse complement.
CTACTTTTACAGTCTGGTTCTGTCAGTAAGCCAGTTGGCAACCCATCGAGTGATGTTGGGATTTATGCCCAGCTTAGTAAGTTTATCTATGATTCCAGAGTGGGGGATGGTGTCAAAGGCCTTGGCGAGGTCCAGATAGGCTGTGTGGACTGCCTTACCCTCATCCACAGCTCTGGAGACTGATTCAAAGAAGTCAATCAGATTCAGAAGACAAGATCGGCCTTTCACAAACCCAAACTGGGTGGGGTCCAGTGTTTGTAGGTTGCCAATGTCTTTGTTTATAAGTTCCATGATAATGCGTTCCATGCCCTTGCAGATCAGGCTTGTCAGACTGATGGGACGGTAGATCCCGGGATCCAAGGTGGATCCTCCCTTATGGAGCGGGATAACTGTATCTGTGCTCCACTCAGTGGGCACGAAGCCTGAGGTGAGGCTATGCTTACACATGACACTTAGGTGAGGTGCCAGTTATTTTTGTAGTTCATGTAGTACACAGCCTGGGATGTCATCTGGTCCTATGGATGCTGTATTCTTAGCTTTGGAGAGTGCGGTTTCTACCTGTGTGGGGTGATTATCGGAATTTGGCAATCTTTTGGTATTGAGATGGGCCCTTTAGGGGGGTGAGAGGGGGGTGAAGTTTGCACTAAATTGATCTGCCAGGATATTGGCAATATCCTTGGGATCAGTATATTTAATGCCATTCTGTTGTAGCTCAGAGCAGATCTGAGCATTTCCATTTAGATTCCTGACATAACTATAGAATGCCTTGTGGTTGTCTTTGGAATCTTTTGCAATTTTATTTTCGTAACTAGCTTTTGAGGATTTTATGAGGGATCTCAGCTTCTTACTGACACTGGTGAGGGAGTTTTTTGCATCCTGGGATTTTCCTCTTTTTTGCAACAGTTTCTTCCTTCTGTTGTATAGTTTGTTTATAGTAGAGGACCACCAGATTGGCTTCTTTTTTTTGGAGAAGAGCATCTTGGTTCTATTTGGGATGGCACGATTCATGCACGAGTGGATGTGCTCGTGCAGTGCCTTAGTGTAGGATTCTGCAGTCGAACTTCCAGATCCCGTCTGCGTGGGTGTTGTGAAGTTTGTCACCTCTGACTTCAGTAGCTTGAAGTTGGCTTTGGAGAAGTTTTTTAAGGAGGTTTCCTTACTGCAGGGTGGTGGTGGGGGATGTGGATGTCAAGGGTGATTTGCTTATGGTCAGAACTGACCAATGAAGGGGTAACCACTGGTGTGGAGCATCTATATCCCATGTTGGTAATGACCAGGTCTAGGATATTGGAGCCCCTGCTGGGACAATGGATCAGTTGATACAGGGCATTGGAATTTAGGAATTCCAAGAACCATTGGGAAAAGGAGTTGGTACTCGAGTAGTTTTCCCAATTAATGGCAGGGTAGTTGAAATCACCCAGTATTAGGGTGTTTGGTTGTATCTTAATATTTTCCAGTATGTTTAGAAATGTGTAGTGAGAATCTTGGGGCATGGTGACGGATCTGTAGCAAGCTACAATTTGGATTGCAGTCTTACCTAGTGTTAGTTGCACCTGGAGAATTTCAGATGCATTGTGTTGGGTAACTAGCCTAGAGGTGTGAATATCCTTGGTGAATATGGACACTCCTCCACTTTTAGTGTTTCGGTCATGGTTTTGTGGCCGAAAAGTGTGGTAAGAATTGTAGCCTGGTATTGCTGGGGTGCTCTCTGGAGCCTTGAACCAGGTCTTAGTTACTGCACAGATATCGATGTTCTCCATTTTTAGGAGTGCCTCGAGAGAGTGCATTTTGAGGTTTAGACTTCTAGCATTGAGTAGCATTACCTTCAGATTTTTCATGCTTGTATCTGTTACGATGGTGGTTTTATCCTTTGAACCTTGCCTAAAAAAGGCACTATAGGGGTGGCAAGAGCTTTAGCCAGTAACCTAAATCCCAGGGGTGACAGGTGCAGACCATCTCTGGCAAAGCATTGTGGTTTGTCGATCATGTCCTCCCAGGCAGACAAATATTGGATCCCCTTTGAATGACACCAAAAGCTTAGCCAATTGTTGAAGTCAATCATTTTGTCCTTATACTGTGGTATCATTCTGGGCGAAGGCAGGATGCTACTCAGGGCTAGGGTCATACCTGCCTGGGTCACATGATCCAAGAATTCTTTCATGTCTCTTTTCATGTAGTCCAGGGAGGTATGTCTCAAGGCATTCACTCCAGCATGGACAATGACAGAGTCGTATTTGTACTTGTTGTGGAGTGCTTGAGTGCATGCATTATGTGGCGGATCCTGGCACCCGACAGGCAGCTGACTATAATTTTCTCCTTGTTCAGCCTGGTGAGTGGGACATCAGTGTGCCTGACTATAGAGTCACCTATGACTAAAGTGTTGAGTACATTGTCTTGCCTTAGGGGCTGTTGTTGGGTGGCACACTGGTGTTGTGAGCTATGTGTCACTTAGGTTGTGACTGATGTTTGTTTGCGTTTCGGCTTCGGAGGTCCATGTTGCTTGGGCAGGTTAATGTTAAGGGCCTCCGCATATGTGGGTTTAGTGTTGCTATGTGTGGGCATTGATGGTGTGGGTTTTGAAGGGCTATGAGTTGCTTGAGGTGTAATGCAGGTGATAACCTTCTCCTCTTGACTGTCCAGCACAATCTTGGCTGGAGAGAGCTTTGCTTCTAGTTTGGCTATGTAAGTGCATCTCTCGCAGGTTGTAGTGTTGGGTGTTAGGAGGAGAGGATTGTCTGTGTACATGAGGCAGTTGCTGCATTGCCCCAGTATGCCCAGATTCACCAGGTGGACAGGAGAAATCACTGGAAGCTGACCCTTGGACATGCCTGTTTAGGTGCTTTTTTGTAAAGTTTAAGAACTGTTTTCCCTTACCTTTTCAAGGTACTTTGCAATTATAGGCTGTTTAGTGTCTATGATTAATTTCTCCTTATTGACAAGGAGAGCTGAGTGCTTGTATCAGTTTCAGGCTTCCTAGTGCTTTCCAGCAGGTTCTAGAGCAAGTGCTAGTCACAGGGTTTCAGATTTTAGTGCTACTACTGAGAAACCAGCTAGTTTTAAGGGAAAATTTGAAGAGCAGACTTTCTGGCACCTGGAATAGTTTAACTGTAGCCTCGCAGTGCTGCATGATCTGAAAAATGTGCAAACACACGCATTTTTAAGCCAGAAAGTTGAAAGGGATAGAAATCCACCCAAAAGGCTAATAAAATTACAATTTCAGAGCTGGAAATCACTCCTCTAGCGTTAGATAGGCAGTAAAATGCTGACCAGTCCCACTGTAGTACCAAAACAAGGTCTGGATAGCTATGAGCACAGAAACTAAAGTCCTGAGACAAGCAAAGCCTGGGATATGGACTGGCCACAAAAGGTAGGAAACGAGCAAACAAGATAGTATATATATATATATGGTTGAAACAGGCTAAACAATGCAATAATACAGTAAATAAACACAGAAAAGGCTAACACGCTTGAGTGTGTAGTCCTAAACAGTAAATGCACTTAAAACTCTACAAAATTAGAAATTTAAAACTTTTTAAATGAAGCAAGGCAAGTGCACAACTGAAAAATGATTTAAGAGGCAGTAATACAGCAGAATAAGTAGCTAGTCTACATATACAGAGAAGTCTATATATACAGAAAATCAGCTAAAACACACAAACACTTCAGATGCAGTGCAACCCAGATAACCTGAGTTGTAACAGTATTAAGGCAATTACAGCTATAATAAATGCTCTAAAATATACTCTATATTTCCAAAATGTTTGAGAAGCACAGTCAGAACACAAGGAGATTCAGGCAAAAATTTTTTTTTTTTTTTTTTGAAAGGGAAAAAGGAGAAACAGAAGGTTTATGCTTATAGCCGTTGTTAGAGCCCAAACCCAATACTTTAAGAAGACTTACACCATATATTGTAATTCTAATGATGCACCAGAAAATACACTAAAAAATACAAAGTGAATAATGTAACTTGTGCTACAAATGTAGCTGTGTTAATAATGTTATTAAATTAAACAAGCCATAGTTAGAATAGCCTTATCTATTTAGAGCCTTAAGTTTGAGAAGGCATTTCATAGAAATGTAATCATTAAGCCCTGGGGGCACATGAGCCGAGGTACGTACCTGCAATCTCAATTCACATTCCTCCAGTCTGAGTTCCCAAGGCCCACCCCTAATATTGTGTTCTATCTGTTGTAGTACCATAAACTGAAATTGATGGTTGGGGTGTTCAATGATGTGTCTCGCCAAGGCGTTGGTAGTGTTGTTCTTCCCAATACAGTAGTTATGTTCATATACCCTTTGTTTGAGTTTTTCCTCCGTTTTCCCAATATAGTACGCATCACAGGAGACACAAGTTGCTGCATAGACCACACCTTGGGATTCACAATTAAACCTACCACTTATATGATATTCTTTATCCCTTAGTCTAACCTTATTTGTGGTTCTAATGAATCTGCATAAAAAAATGTTTAGAATTGTGCAATTGATATGGCAGTTTGAAAGTATTTAAACTGCAACTACATGTTATATCATTTATCTGATGAAGTTGGTGGACTACAGCGACAAAAGCACTTACTTTATCTACAATAAAAACAGTGTTGGTGTGGTTCTGCTGCTGCCATTTTTCTGCTTTTAACTGTTTTGGTTTCACAATTTGAGGAGTTTGTTTTGGTCTGCTTTGGTCTGCTTTGATGGCAAGTAGTGGTCTAACACATCGCAGGTGCTGTTTTCAGGAAAGGATACTTCCGATGTTGCCCAAGAGGCGAACGTGGTGGGAAACGTAACCTTACTAGTCCAGGAGCTCATGAGGAAGGTCGATTCCCTGAGTGAATGGAATTTGAGTTTAAATACAGCTGGCACCTTCAGAATCAACAGTAAGGTACCTACCCAGTCAGATTTGTATGAGTCTTCCGGTCCAGCAGTTGACAATCTCAATGGCCCAGTGGCAACAGCGTTTAATGGGGGAAATAGCAATGGTGCTAATGGTATGGACGGCTGGCAGCAACTGGGTGCTATGCAGAGACTGTCACCAACTACTACACATAATCCAACTAGGAACGGACATCTTCCCAACACTAATAATTTTTTAAGAGACATTGCCTTCTTTGGAATCAGCCTGGGAGACACAATTGAAGCCAACAATGAATCTAACTCTGTAAGTGCACAACTTAATTTATTTGACAACAAGTGGTACAAATGCCGCAAGCTCCAATTGGAGGTGTCTTACCTGCAGGAATGTTTAAACAAGAAAGTTGTCCCTAAAGGACTTCGTCAATGGCGATATCCAGTAGGACTTGTTAATAATTCCACTTTCCACAAGGAATTGATTGTATTATTTGACCAACAAGGTTTTGATTTTCTGGCTTTACTAATCCAGCATTATGGAGCACAGATTGTTGTGTTAAAATCTGAATTGGAACTATTAGAACATGCTATCATTAACAACAATGACTTTGATGACTACACTCGTATCTTTTCTAGCACTGAGGCTAGTTCAAACAAAGTAATAGAAACAAAAAAGAAAAAGCTTGCAAGGGATATTCATGATTATGGGAGAGGCTTTGCCTACCCTCCACCCCCTCCACTGTATAACACTAACACTAACGAAGAGAGCTTTGGTTTAAGGGACTCCCTTGATAATGGGGCTGCAAGTTTTAGTCCAGAGCACACCAACAATGGTGCCTCCACACCGGGGGTTTGCAGAAGTGAGCAAATTAGAAATAACCAGCAAGCTAATAATGGTGTACAACAGGGCAATGCTGAGGGAGCCTATAACAACAATAGGCAGTCCAACTCCATGAGCCAACAGGATTTTCACTACAACCGAGGGAACCAGCAGAGGTACAAACAAAGCAATTACAACAGGTCCCAAGGTCCATGCAGGAAGCATAAAAACCGGAGAAGGAGGTAGACTATGATTTACCTGCAATTTTGACAAACAATGAAGGTGACTTTAAGATATACAATTTTAGCACCCTAAATATTAATGAAGAGATAGTTAATGTTTTTGCAAAGGGGCTGACATTTGTGCCCGATAGAAGGGTTGATCTGGTCAAAACCATTCTGGACCTGAGAATGTTTGTGCATAAGCTTAATCTAACTGCACCTTTTGTTAACAACCCAGCACTTACAAGCACATTGAGAGTGTTTAGTCTATTCAACGCACCTATGCAAGCATCCTTAGCTATGTTTGAGAAAGTAAGTGAGATGGATATTAGAGCTTAACTTACTAAGGAAGTTTCAAGATCTGCTCCAACAACTAACTGTTCCAAGAGCGAGTTGGAATACATTGACTTACTGAACTCTTGTAACATTAGAGTTTTCATGGATCAGTTTGATTACATAGAATGGAAGCTCATGTGACATCTGATGTATATGAAAAGGTTAGTTTGAACGAGCTTAATACTGCATATAAGAGGGTGAATAATGTACTTAATGATCTATTCCTTGATGGTAACATTGACATAGACACCTTGCAGCATTTAATTATGCCAGCTCCCATTTTACCTACACTATTTGGGTCTCCCAAATTGCAAAAAATATCCACAACCCCCCCCCCCTTTAGACCCATAGTGGATGGGAGAGGTTCAGTCACATATGCATATGTTAAGTTTATTGATTGCAAACTCAAACCTTACATCAAGTCTGAATCACAAGTATGCCATGATTCATGGAGTTTTCTTTATTGTATCAATAATTTAGCATACCAAGATGGTTTTACCTTTCTCACAGTGGACATAAAAGATCTATATACAGTTATCCTACAGACACGAGGTATTGAATGGGTCAGAGAATTCCTATATCTTAAAGGCATGGCTAGTAGTGATATAAACACCACTAAAAACTTGTTGGAATTAGTACTGACTAACAACTACTTGTGGTTTAATGGAACCATCTATATACAGAAGACAGGGATTGCCATGGGGTCTCCTTGTAGCAGTAGTTTTGCCAATTGTGTAATGGGTTTTTGGGAGAGGCATTATTTATTTAATGATGCTCTTTACAAGGAGAATGTCGTTTGGTACACAAGGTACCAAGATGATATGTGTGTCATCTGGAAAGGGGAAGTTGAGCTTATTGAGACCTTTATTTGTAACATCAAAACATTTGCTACATTTTTGGATTTCACTTATCAGATAGGACATAAGGATATCAACTACTTGGATGTACTTCTAAGTAAGGATAGTTTGAACCAAAGATATAGAACAACTATCTACCACAAGCCCACTTATTCTAAAGCCTTTCTACATTTTACTAGCAGTCACCCATTACATCAGGAAAAGGCAATTGTGAAAGGGCAAGTGGTTAAGGCTGCTAGAATGATCTCCTGCTATGGTGAATTTATAGATGAATGTACATTACTGAAGTCTATGTTTTCCAAAAGAGGTTACCCATTGGGGTTCCTCAATAAAATCTATGAGGAAGTTGACAGG
>NC_056741.1:371734511-371744511 GCF_019279795.1 Protopterus annectens | reverse complement strand
GTGTGTGTGTGTGTGTGTGTGTGTGTGTGTGTGTGTGTGTGTGTGTGTGTGTGTGTGTGTGTGTGTGTGCTACTGCCATACTCTGCCTTGATTTCTATCGGTCACCCTGGTTGTTGGCAGCAGGGACCAGTAGCTGTGACAGCATGACACTTTTGAACACTTCTTAGGGAAGACCACTTGGTGTATGTACTTACCTTGCTGTCATTTGCAGCCTTGGGGTTTGACCATGCGTGTTGGACACATTATAACTACAGCCTTCTTATAGCTACTTTATACCTTCTCTTACCTGGAAGACCTGTGGAGGAAATTTATATTAACACTACCTGACTGTTTCTAAACATATTCACAAAATCCTAGTTGAAATTATGCATACAGCTTAGTACCACTCCCGGGATTTGAAGAGTGGCTGTTTCTATTAAAAATACAAGTGTATGTTTCATCAGAATGAGTTATTGAGAAACTGCTGTTTTTTCCTTGAATGTTTTCTGTCTCATTCTCTTTTGGTTGTACAAGCTGACCTTGCAATTACAACATTCTTATACATATATGCCTATACATACCTTTTGACATAGAACAGTGTGGAAAACAGTGATTAACACAACATTACTATTCAGATATCAGATATTGGTGTATGAAACATTTTATATCAGTCAGTCTCGTGTCTTACAGAGGCACTAACTTTGTCAGATGAAACTTGATTGTTTAATGCTTTTAGAGCTATAGTTGCTATACATAACCTGTACACATTTCATTACATACAATACCAGAGTAAACACAACCAGTCCAGGGTTTTGAATTTATTTGACAGGCAGTTATAGTTTTATTTATCATCTTCTTTCAGCTGTTCCCGTTAGCAGATATCTGTTTCCATTTCTTCCTGTCAATGCATCTTGCTCTGTCACACCAACCACCTGCATGTCCTCTCTCACCACATCCATAAACCTTATCTTAGACCTTCCTCTTTACCTGTTACCTGGTAGCTTCATCCTTAGCATCTTTTTCCCACTCAGCATCCCTCCTCAGCACATGTCCAAACCAATGTAATTTTGCCTCTCTGGCTTTGTCTCCAAACCTTCCAACCTGGGCTGACCCTCTAATATACTTATTCCTAATCCTGTCCACCCTCATCACACCCAGTGCAAATCTTAACATCTTTAACTCTGCCACATCCAGTTCTAACTCCTGCCTTTTGTCAGTGCCACTGTCTCCAACCCATATACCATAGCTGGCCTCACTATCCTCTTGTAGACATTCCCTTTCACTATTACTGGTACTTGTCTGTCACAAATTACTCCCGACACTCTTCTCCACCCACTCCATCCTGCCTGTACTCTCTTCTTCACCTCTCTTCCACACTCACCATTACTCTGAACTATTGATCCCAAGTATTTAAACTCATCCATCTTCGCCACCTCTACTGCTTGCATCCTCACCATTCATCTATCCTCCCTCTCCTTCACACACATATATTCTCTCTTAGTCCTGCTGACCTTCATTCATCTTCTCTATAGAGCATATCTCCATCTCTCCAGGGTCTCCTCCACCTGTTCCCTACTCTCACTACAGATCACAATGTCATCTGCAAACATCATAGTCCACGGGGACTCCTGTCTGATCTCATCTGTCAACCTGTCCATCACCATTGCAAATAAAAAAGGACTCAGAGCTGATCCTTGATGTAATTCCACCTCCCCCTTTAACGCATCAGTCACTCCCACCGCAGACCTCACCACTGTCACACTACCCTTGTACATATCCTGTACAACTCTTACATACTTCTCTGACACTCCCAACTTTCTCATACAATACCATAACTCCTCTCTAGGCACCCTGTCATATGCTTTCTCTATGTCTACAAAAACACAATGCAACTCCTTCTGACCTCCTCTGTACTTCTCCATCAACACTGTCAGAGCAAACATCGCATCTGTAGTGCTCTTTCCCGGCATGAAACCATACTGCTGATCACTAATCATCACTTCTCTTCTTAACCTAGCTTCCACTACTCTTTCCCATAACTTCATGCTGTGACCGATCAGTTTAATCCCTCTGTAGTTACTACAGCTCTGCACATCACCCTTATACTTACAAATCGGTCCCAAAACACTTTTTCTTCATTCCTCAGGCATCCTCTCACTTTCCAAGATTTCATTACGTAATCTGGTTAGAAACTCCACTGCCATTTCAACTAAACACCTCCATGCTTCCACAGGTAAGTCATCTGGACCCAACAGCCTTTCCATTCTTCATCCTCTTCATAGTTATCCTTACTTCCTCCTTGCTAATCCATTGCACTTCATGATTCACTATCCCCACATCATCCAACCTTCTCTCCCTCTCATTCTCTTCATTCAGCAACTTCTCAAAATACTCTTTCCATCTGCTCAACACATTCTCCTCGCTTGTATGTTTCCCTCATTATCCTTTATCACCTTTACCTGCTGTACATCTTTCCTAGCTCGGTCCCTCTGTCTAGCCAACCGGTACAGGTCCTTTTCTCCCTCCTTAGTGTCCAACCTTTCATACAACTCTTGATATGCCTTATCCTTAGCCTTCACCACCTCTCTCATTGTCATGTACCTCATCTCCTTATACTCCTGTCTACTTTCTTCATCTCTCTAACAATCCCATTTCTTGTTTGCCAACCTCTTTCTCCGTATACTCTCCTGTACTTCCACATTCCACCACCATGTCTCCTTGTCATCCGTCCTCTGTCCAGATGTCATACCAAGCACCTTTCTAGCTGTCTCCTTTACTAGCTCTACTGTAGTTACCCAGCTGTTTGGTAAATCTTCACTGCCACCCAGTGCCTGTCTTAACTCTTCCATGAACTCCACCTCACAATTACCCTTTTTCAATTTCCACCATTTGATCCTTGGTGCTGCCCTTATACTCCTCCTCCTCTTCTTGATCACCAACATCATCCTACAAACCACCATACTATGCTGCCTAACTACACTTTCCCCAGTCATCACTTTACAGTCTCCAATCTCCTTCAAACTGGCCCTCCTACATAAGATATAATCCACCTGTGTGCATCTTCCTCCACTCTTGTATGTCACCCTATGCTCCTCCCTCTTGTTAAAATACGTATTCACCACAGCCATGCCCATCCTTTTCACAAAATCCACTACCATCTGACCTTCTGCATCCTTTGTTTAATACCATACCTACCCATCACTTCATCTCCTCAGTTCCCCTCTCGAACATGCCCATTGAAATCTGTTCCAATCACCACTCTCTCACCCTTGGGTACAGTCATCACCACTTCATCCAACTCACTCCAAAATTTTTCTTTCCCATCCATCACACACCCAACTTGTGAAGCATATGCACTAACAACATTCATCTTTACACCATCAGTTTCCAACTTCACAAACATCACTCTATCTGACACTCTTTTTCACCTCCAAAACACTCTTAGCTACTGTTCCTTCAGGATAATTCCTATGCCATTTCTCCTTCCATGCACACCATGATAAAACAATTTGAACCTACCTCTGATACACCTAGCCTTACTCCCCTTCCATCTGGTCTCTTGCACACACAATATACCAACCTTCCTTCTGTCCATCATATCGGCTAGCTCTCCCCCTATACCAGTCATACTGTCAACATTCAAAGTTCTGACTCTCATTACCACAGTCCTAGCCTTTCTCCTCTCTTCCTGCCTTCAGCCATGCCTTCCCCCTCTTTTCCTCCTTCAGCCAACAGTAGTCCAATTTCCGCCAGCACCCTGTTGGCTAACAGTACTGGTGGCGGTCATTATTAACCTGGGCCTCAACCAATCCGGTATGTAAATATTTACTGCCGTCTGAATGAATGATTTGGTGAAGTTTTATGCAGGATGCCCTTCCTGACGCAACCCTCCCCATTTATCCGGACTTGGAACCAGCACAAAGAAATGCACTGGCTTGTGCATCCCCAGTGGCTGGGTATATAACTTATATGAGACTATGACTGTAATATTGTCTGGTTTATTCAATACAAACTATACCCATTTTTAATACCACCAGGTGACATTCTACTCCTTTATATTTATTTGGTATGAATACTACAAGCTAGATGTTTACTCACCAGCCTCATGACACAACCTTTGCAACCTGCTTGCATGGGCTTCCTGGTTCACAGCCTGCTCAGCTGGAGCTGCAAAGAATATAGAGAAACATTTGTGCATGCCTATCCATCAGATACACAGGCTGGACTTTGGTAAACAGTTATTGATATGAATACTTACACATGCCTGGGATATCACCCCTTTGCAATGCTTCTTGGACCCAGTCGTCCAAGAGCTCCCTCTTCCTCTGATTCAAGTTGACATAGTGCTGCTGGACATGCTCACCAGTCTGAGGGATGCATGTGGCACCGGTGAGATCACAGGCGAGACTTTCTGAGGCCTCTGCTTTGTATTGGGATCCCCGGTACTGGTCCTGCAGTCTCACATCATGGATGTTAACAAGGAGTCCTACCATGACCTTAGGACTCCTGTATGCCCTAGCATTGCACCTGAAAGCACATGCCCTCTCCAACACCAACCATGCTGCCTACAGTTGGGAGCTACAGCTGGTTATGAGTTGTATTCCCACCTGTGAGGTTTAAATATTGCAGAGTTCCCGCACTTTGCCATAATTGGACAGTTTTGAATATGCTGAGCTAAGCAATGGGCAAACCTGCTTAGCTAAGGTTGGCAGTGCTTAAAGGGGCAGGTTCAGCACTGCTTAAAAATGGGAAAATCTGCTTAGCTGGGCTACTCAATATTGGCATTCATATTTAAGCAATGCTTGCACCCAGTAAGCTTAGCTGTGCACTGCTTAGCATTGCTTAAGTTTTATTTTATAGACTATCAGCTGTATGGGATTGATTCATCATTCCTGACATATTATAATTTTGTTTGCCTTCCCTGACATCCCCCTATATGCTTTCATTGCATTTATTCTTGTGTGACTAGACTGTATGGGGCATTTGTTTTTATATGGGGATTTCACAACTTTATTACACTGACACCTCACATCTGGACCTACTACACTACGCTGGTTAACAAATATATGTTAGTTACTACCTAATTATTAGGGTATATATTGGAACACCGAAGTTTCAGAACTTCAAGAGTTCTAATATCGAACCTTATTAATCAAAAATTTAAAACATTGAACATACAGAACAGCAATTTTTTCCTGGGAAAAAATTTGCTGTTCCAAAACACATACACAAAACACAAGCACACCAACCAAACAGCAATCCACACACATACACCTAAACTCTTACACCTAACTCTACACTAAACTATACATACACCATTAACTATCCACTTACCTTAACGCAAACCCTAACCCTAAGGTCTGTCACTATCACGCATTCACCTCACCCACGCCCTAACCCCAACTCACCTAAGTCGTCCTAACCCTCATGTCCACACAATCACACACTTACCTGAACCCGACCTGTAACTTTCCACCACAGAGCTGAAAATACTGAAGCAACAGAAATGGACAACCAAAGGATTATTGTTTCTTCGATATTTTCAGCTTTCGCTGAAAACAGGTCGATATTAGCACATTCAAAGTTTTGAAACTTCGGTGTTCTAATATAGACCCAATTATTATATGTACTCCTTTCACATGTAAAATGTGAATTGGTTTCAATAGGGATTAAATGGGGAACGACTACTTGCAAAAGCAAACACTCTAACCACTTCACTATTTCCACACTGCTACTATTTGAGGTATATTACTATTTAACTCCTTGTGATGTGTAAGCTAAACTGAGCAGAGCTGTGTGATGCAACACCTACTCAGCTATGCTTAAACTTTATTGCGGACTGAAAACAAAATTAAACTGTTGTGTTTTATTTTTGTAATGTAGGGGTATGCACATTGTCTTCTGCAACAGTATGTGTGGGGACTGTGCTTTTCAAATGGTGATGACATGACAGGCTTTGCATTTGAGAGGTATGCTCCATGGACACTAACAGTGTCTGCCATACCTCTCAACTGTACAGATTTTCACAGAATGTCCAGATTTTTGCCTTATAGTTTTGGTCCCATTTTTCATACAATTGTGGATTTCTTGCAGATTAGTAGCAAAGCATTAAAGACTGCAGTTAGTAAATAATGACAGACATTTGAGTTTTACACATCATACCCTTTGGAAAATTCATGCTAATGCAAAGACTGTCATTCTATCAACTTTATAAGTTTGTGAGAGCAATATCTCACATTTGTCCCTATTTGTCCCTTGTTTTTTATGACTTTGTCCAGATGTCTGCAGACACTCTCGCTAACGTTACATTGCCATACAGCAATTAGGAGGCATGTATATCGTAAGAGCACTGTTCTTAGATACACCCCCTGTGCTCATACATAGATCGGGTGTCTGTATTAGAGCACGGTGGCATACCTTCATGATGTTAACATATTACAAAAGAGGCTAGCACAGAGAAATGATGGTGCCAAAGCCACAGACTAAAACTAAATGCAAAAAAGTGAATTATTATCCCCTTTGGCAAAGAGGAATTCTCTGCAAATTGCAATATTGACAGCACCCCCCCCCCAGCTCAAACCCAGTGGTGTGAGATTTGGAAACACAGGTTGATAGCAATCTAACTTCAATCACCATGTGTCCACAGTGGTAAGGAAAGCCTTCTACATTGTACATCTCATAAGTAAAAGCATAGCATCCAAGACTAAGGATGTTAGAACTGTTCTGTACCCGACCCTCATCAGACCACAAAGTAAAAAGCTCTCTTTTCCATGTACCTCACCAAAAACCTGCAGCAGCTAGGAGACCACAGAGGTTTCTCACCAAGAAAACTCAGGGTCTCCAAAACATGACCTATGTGGAAAGACTGAAAGCCCTCTCATTGCACTCTGTATCTTGTAGGCTGCTGAAAGACGACTTGTGCCTGGCCAACATAGCAGTTGCTGACCCTGTCCTAATGGAAATACTGCACATCTGCAAATCAAATGGGACAAGAATCATTCACCCTGAGGATTTCAACCTAGCCTATGACATTAATGGAATATGTTTGGAAGATGGATATGTCTCCCAAAGATTGCCACTCCTCTGGAATAAACTCCCAATTCATGGAAAGCAGAGCTCCTCAATAACCCTATTCAAGTGCAACTTAGACAATTGGATAGGAGACTGTAGATTAACCCCAGGGATGGCACCTATGACCCTCGTGGACAGGGTTAGTCAGTGTTGATCACAGACTAACTATGTGAATCATGACCATCTAACTAAGGTTAATTAGAGAACACAGATATAACATGGCTAGGCTTGAAAAGGCCCTACGACCAGTAGCCTAATAACCTATGAACCTAAGAACCTATGACTAATACACACCAGTAAATGCTGTCTAGATTATAGCCTAAAACTTAATACTAAGTACATCATTGTGTCTTTGGGCAAAATTGGACACCCATGTACCTACCACATAGATGGCACCCCTTTGAAAGTTGACTCAGCCATTAGGGTCTTGGGCACTCTCATTAATAATGAACTATCCTTTTATTACCATATATCCACTGTTATTAGGAATTCCTTTTACCTTGCCACACTAATCAGCAGGGGTATTTCTTCCAGATTTAATGACAGTATCCTTCTCTTTACTCTACCTCATCAGACCCATGATAGAGTATAATGGCCTTTTTGGTAAGTACCTGTCTAAAATATGACCCAGCTTTTGAGATTGCAACACTTTCTCACCAGATAATCAAAGGCATAACTTCTTTGAGCTACCCAGAATTCCTTAAAATGCTTTACATCTTTTCTGTTTTCTTCAGACTCTAGAGAGGTAACATCTGTCAAGCCTACAACATCTCGAAAGATCCAGTCCTATGTGATGTCCTGTACATCTGCACAAGTAATATACCATCAATTCCTGCTTAAGAGTTTTTAACTTCCACTGAAACATAAATGGGACCTGCTGGAATGATAGATACATATCCTAGAAAAACCCTCTCTTATGGAATAGACTTTCTTTGGCTATAAAGCAAAGTAGCTCCCTGACCCCTTTGAGCATAGCCTGGATGAATGGATGGGCAATCATAAATACATCCTGGGTCTGGGCCCTCAAACCCTCATGGAAAGGGATTGAAATTATTTATATATTAGACATGCCTATGTGTAATTACAATCTGTGGTATTATGGCTGAGCTACTAACAGTAGTGCAGTATTGAATTGTGAATTTATGAACTTATGAACCTAACTGAAATTTCAGTTCTTTCAGCTAAAGAGAATATTTGTAAAAGAATATTGAAGTGAAGAAAATAGGAGCAACTGGGCTAGTAAAAAAGAATTCTCAAACATATTTAAAGATGCCACTAATACAAGCAACCCCTTAGAAACTGCAGAAACAATTCTGGATACATTGCTGTTGCTGAGAAGTGCAATCTTGGCAAACATTACAGACCGAAGCAAAAATGCCCTGACTTAGCAATGGGATCCATTCCCAAAAGGGTATCAAAAAAAAAAAAAACTAATCATCTGGAGAAATTAGACAAAATGCAAATAGATGGCAAAAGATGCAAAGCAAACATTACAAGTATTCGTTAAATTATTTTGTTTTACATACACAGCAAAGTGCAATGAAAATATCATTCTCTACAAAAGGGCAACAGTCACTGCCCTTTAACAGATAATAAGTGTTAAGAAAATTAAACACATAGTTTTGTAGACTGAAATGTAACGGACAAGCCTTAATAAGAAATTATAGCAGCAAAACTGGTATGCTTTACAAACTACTAGTGATCAATAGAGAACCTTAGCTAGGAAGTACAAACACACGATCTGTAAAAGGGATAATGAAAAAGGCAAATAGATACTAGTGTGTGTTTTTTTAAAGTCTAGGAACATAAAACAGATGCATTCCTGTAAACAGTCACAGCAATAGATGACTATAACATTCATAAGGAATACTGCATGTGCAACTCAACAAAGCTTTTCACACTATAATCATACAAAGGCAAAGTTAGTCAGAATGTCTGAACCCATACCAAATGAAATAGAAACAATGATATATAACATACTGACTACGTTATTGTCCTTCAGTGATGGCAACTTGGGTTTGAATACTACCAGTTAAGCTGTAATGTGGATATGTTTTGATGCCTTTCAATTTTTTTGTGCTTTCTGATCTCCCTCTTAGAAAAGAGAAGTCCTGTCTTAACTGAACTAACTGTTAAACTAAATAAATAATTCAAGGAAATGAATATGATGAATATGTAGTGAGGTAGACAAAGTATATTTATACATTTTTCTTAAGAAAGAAATGAAAGTGATATTGCTAACATATTGCACCATTGCTTAATTGTGAGACTGAAGAAATAAAGTGCCTAGTGGCTCTGTGGCAGTGAGAGATGAAGTCCTGTTTATAATCCAGTAACGTGGATTTCAGTAAAAGTGCCATTTACTGAAGGAGCTAGAAAAGAGGGAAGGGATAATTATCTGGCCAGTGTTAGCCATCTATCCTGATGGGAGGCTGCTGTCACCTGGACACTGCTCGGGGTGAGACACCTAGAGATATGTACACAGTAAAAAGAAAAGCACGCAGATGATGGTTTTACCATGGGAATACTCAACACGGTGTGACAGGTTCAGTGGCACTGAATATGTGCCCTCCTGAGACTGGTACTCTAGTGTCTGATCCATATTCATATTCAAATACATAAAAACAAAAGAAATAAACTTTTAAAAAAATCCCCCTGTGTGCTGTAGGATGTCTCCTCCTTACCTCTCACCTTCCTTGTAGGTATGAATGGGCTATGCGGGGAACAATGTAGTTGGTCAGAGGTGACTGTATTTCTTAACCTAAAAATATGTTTATAGTTCTATTCTGGAATGCAGAATTATGACCATTGCAGTACTCTTAACAAAGAGTTCATGATAACGTTATACTACTTGCAATGAGACTCTATATCTATTTTTATATAGTTTGGCTGGAGCCAGTATTGTCTGCATGTGATATGAGCTGGCCTGCAAAAATCCTTACATAGAGGT
>NC_056741.1:371672011-371724511 GCF_019279795.1 Protopterus annectens | reverse complement strand
TACATCTGACAAATATCTGTAAATAACATCACACTGGGTACGTACACAGCTGCTGGGCATGTCACAAAGCATTGTGCAAACTACAGGCAGACTGCCATAACACTGGCCTACATTTCTTTTGGGGGATTACACATGTACCTGCAAAGGACCAGAGATGAGTATATATTTTTTTGGTTTTAGAGTTTGTTAATTGTTGCTTAGATCTCTGTTGAAACTGTTCTCTCCCTGTTCTGAAAGACTGCTTTCCAATCTATCTGTAAATATACAGAGCTGAGTATATATTTTTTTGGTTTTAGAGTTTGTTAATTGTTGCTTAGATCTCTGTTGAAACTGTTCCCCCCTATTTTCTGCCATGTCTTCAGTTGGTATAACTGTTTTCCACAGCTTGTGTATTATCTAAATCAAGAATCACTTGCATAAAATTAGACCTGTTAGTAACAGCCTGCATTTAATTGCTGCAACCTGTGTTCTGAGAGACTGCTTTCCAATCTATCTGCAAATATACAGAGCTGAGTATAAATTTTTTTGGTTTTAGATTGTGTTAATTGTTGCTTAGATCTCTGTTGAAACTGTTGACTCCCTATTCTGAGAGACTACTTTCCAATCTATCTGCAAATATACAGAGCTGAGTGTATATTTTTTGGTTATAGAGTTTGTTAATTGTTGCTTAGATCTCTGTTGAAACTTTCTCCCTGTTCTGAGAGTCTGCTTTCCAATCGATCTGCAAATATACAGAGCTGAGTATATTTTTTTGGTTTTAGAGTTTGTACTGTTAGTTGTTGCTTAGATCTCTGTTGAAACTGTTTTGTCCCATCCACCCTCCCTATTTTTGGCTTGTAGTTTAAATTTGGTGGCTTTTGCAGTTGCCCACCCCACTGTAGATTTGATCAGGGACACTCCCCCAGTCCCATCTCCTTACCACATTCTACCTAATAAACTCTTTCTGCACTTGCTTTTAGTCCTTTTTAATTGAATTGCATTTTTTAAACTGTGTTTGGTCTAATATTGCTACATACTCAACTGTGCTAGATTGCACTGCATGTGAATTGTTTTTACTACTGTTTTTGCTACTTTTCTGTAAAAAAAAAATGGCACGCCTGTTTCCTACCTTTCCTGTAACTAATGTTCCAGATACAGATTTGCTCTATCCAGGACTGTATGTAAGCTTCTGAGCCCCCCAAGCCTTCCTGTGTTTGAGGGAAACCTTCTAGCTTATCAGTGGGAGTGGTAAGCACTAGGTGACCTGTCTACCACATAAGGAGTGGTTCTGGCCCAGAAATTGTAGTTATTGGTCATTTGGGCAATCTCTTCCATCTCTCTCAACTTTCTGATTTGAAAGCCTGCATTTGCACTTGTTTCTGTCCTGTAACTAGTCTAGTGCAGATACAGATTCTTAGTTTTAGCACTTAAATTTGCTTATTCGTGCTCAGCACTTGTTCAGAACTTGTGAGCACTAAATAAGCTGCTGATTACTATAGCACTCAACCTTCTTCATTACCTAGAGGAAAACAGTTTTTGTACTTACTTTTCTCACTTGCTTAGAGAAAAACAGCTGTTGTACTCATTTTCTTCACTTATCTAGAGGAAAATATTTTTTTATTCAGGCATGTCCAAGGGTCAGCTCCCAGTGTTCTCTCCTGTCTGTCTGATGAATCTGGGCATCTTGAAGCAATGTAGAAATTGCCTCATGTACACAGACAACCCTCTCCTCCTACCACCCAACACTACAACCTGTGAGAGATGCACTTATCTAGCCAAACTGGAGGTAAAACTCTCTCCAATTAAGACTGAACTTGACAGTTCATGAGGAGAAGTTAGACATTTGCACCACACCACACTCATTATATAGTCTTACTAAATCTACACCACCAAAATCCACACATAGTAACACAAACACATTTGCAGAGGCTCTCAATAATAATCTGTTGAAGCAACAGTGACCTCCAAAGCAGAAACGCAAGCAACCTCCATTCACCAAAACCAACCCAAATGACACATAGCCCACAGACTCAGTGTGCCACTCAGCCATAGCCAATAAGGCAAAACAACGTACCCAATACACCAGTCATAGGTGATTCTATAGTCAGGTACACTGATATCCCGCTCACCAGGCTAAACAAGGAGAAGGTTACCGTCAGTTGCCTGTCGGGTGCAAGGATCCACCACATAACCCACGCACTCAGGTCACTCCACAACAAGTACAAATATGACTCTGTCATTGTCCATGTTGGTGTGAATGATCTGAGACGTACCTCCCTGGACTACATGAAAAGAGACATGGAAGAGCTTTCCGATCTTTAGCCCAGGCAAGTATGACCCTAGCCCTGAATAGAATTCTGCCATTGCCCAGAATGATACCGCAGTACAAGGACAAAATGATTGACTTCAATAATTGGCTAAGCTTCTGGTGTCATTCTAAGGGGATCCAGTATCTATCTCCTTGGGATGACATGGTCGACTGACCATGATGCTTTGCAAGAGATGGCCTGCACCTGTCGCCCCTGGGATTCTGGATTCTGGCTAAGGCTCTTGCTGCCACTATAGTGCCTTTTTTAGGCAAGGTTCAAATAACAAATTCACCACTGTAACAGGAACAGGCAAGCAAAACCTGAGGGTAATGCTACTCAATGCTAGAAGTCTAAATCTCAAAATGCACTCTCTCGAGGCACTCCTTAAAATGGAGAACATCGATATCTGTGCAGTGACTGAGACCTGGTCCAAGGCTCCAGAGAGCACCCCTGCACTACCAGGCTATAACTCATACCACACTTTTTGGCCATGTAACCTGAACCGAAACACCAAAGGCAGAGGTGTGTTCATATTTATTAAGGATATCCACACCTCCAAGCTAGTTGCTCAGCATAATGCATCTGAGGTTATCCAAGTGCAACTAACTCTGGGCAAAACTGCAATCCAAATTGCAGCTTGCTACAGATCCCCCACCATGCCCCCGGAATCCCACTCCTCTTTTCGTGATGTACTGGACAATACTAGGGTTCAACTAAACACCCTAATAATGGGAGACATCAACTACCCCATCATTAACTGGGAAAACTACTCATGTACCAACTCCTTAGCTCAATGTTTTCTGGAATTCATAAACTCCAATGCCCTGGATCAACTTATCCACACCCCCATCAGGGGCAACAATATCCTAGACCTAGTCATTACCAACATGAGTGACCGGTGTTCCACACCTGAAGTCAACTCCTCATTGGTCAGATCTGACCATAAACTAATCACCCTTGATATCCACATCCCACCCCAACCCCCATTAAGGAAACCATGGTAAAAAATTTCTCCAAAGCCAACTGCATGTTTCTTAAGGCAGAAGTCATGCACTTCATGACACCCTTGCAGATGGACAATATAGTTACAACTGCTAAATCCTAAACAAATGCACTCTTTAAGCACATACACAAATGCATGGATCGTGCTATCCCAAACAGAACCAAGACGCTATCCTCCAAAAATGGGAAGCCAATCTGGTGGTCCCCTGCCATAAACAAACTATACAACAGAAGGAAGAAACTGTTGCAAAAGAGAGTAAAATTCCATGAGTGGAGGAGCTCCCTGGTCAGCCTCAGTAAGAAGCTGAGATCCCTTATAAGATCCTCCAAAGCTAGCTACAAAAACAAAATCGCCACTAATTCTAAGGACAACCACAAAGCATTCTATAGCAATGTCAAGAATCTCAATGGCAACACCCTGATCTGCTCTGAGTTACAGCACAATGGCACAAAAATTACAGAACCAACTGATATTGCCAACATCCTGGCAGATAGGTTCAGTGCTAAATTTACCCCCCCCCAACCCCTAAAGGGCCCATATCTATACAGGAAGAATGCAGAGTCCCTGTAATCACAACTACGCAGGTAAAAGCTGCACTCTCTAAAGCCAAAAACACAGCATCCATGGGACCGGACAACATCCCAGGCTGCGTTCTACACGAACATCAGAACGAACTGGCTCCCCACTTAAGCACAATGTTCAATAATAGCCTTGCATCAGGCTTTGTGCCCACTGAATGGTGCACAGCAACAGTTATCCCACTCCACAAAGGGGGAGCCACCACTGATCCTAGGAACTATCGACCTATTAGCCTGATGAGCCTGGTCTGCAAGGCCATGGAACATATCATCATAGAACTCATAAACAAAGACATTGGTAACCTCCAAACTCTGGATCCCACCCAATTCGGGTTTGTGAAAGGCAGATCATGCCTCCTGAACCTGATCAACTTCTTTGAGACAGTCACCAAAGCTGTAGATGAGGGTAAGGTGGTTCACACAGCCTATCTTGATGTTGCCAAGGCTTTCAACACCATCCCCCATTCTGGAATTATAGCTAAACTGACTAAACTAGGTATAAATCCCTACATCACAAGATGGGTTGCATCCTGGCTCACTGACAGAACCCACACTGTAAATGTTGCAGACTCCAAATCTGACCTCAAAGCAGTGACAAGTG
This sequence comes from Protopterus annectens, assembly GCF_019279795.1. Lineage (NCBI taxonomy): Eukaryota > Metazoa > Chordata > Ceratodontiformes > Protopteridae > Protopterus > Protopterus annectens. The sequence continues at coordinate 371,720,041 of NC_056741.1, read as the reverse complement.
GAGTACCACAGGGTTCCGTCCTGGAACCTCTCTTGTTTGGTATCTACTTCTCTGAAGTACAGGCTAACACAGAAGGTTTCTGGCTAATGAAGTTTGCAGATGACTACAAACTAGGAGTCATAGTCAAATCCCCAAATGATGTGGACATCCTACAGAAGGGCCTCGCTGAGACAGATGCCTAGTGTCAGAGCCATGACCTCAAGCTCAATGCCAAAAAGTGCAGTGTCATCACCTTTGGTAAAAACTCTGTACCCATGAACTACCACATAGGCAGCAATATACTTAACACCGAATGTGTGATAACAGACCTTGGGACACAGGTGGACAGTAGTCTCTCCTTTGATAGTCACATTGCCACAGTAGTCAGGAAGTCCTTCTATGTGGCACACCTCATCATAAAAGGGTTCTCATCCAAGAAAAAAGAGGTCATTGTTCCCCTCTACTCGACACTCATTAGACCCATTATAGAGTACAACCCCCCTTTTGAAATGTACCTCACAAGACATCTGCAGCAGCTGGAAAGGCCACAGAAGTACCTCACAAAGAGGATTACTGGCCTCAAACAAATGCCCTACACTGTCCCCCTCATAAAACTCCATCTTTACTCTGTAGCATATCGCCTACTCCGAGGTGATCTCTGCCTAACATATAAAGCTATGTCAAACCCAGAGCTGTTGGACATGCTACACCTAAAGAAATCCCAATCCCTCAGAGCTACATGCTCTAGGGACCTAAACCTTGTCACCACAATAACCAGGACATGCTGGAGGGATAGATCCCTGTCCCAGAGACTTCCCATTCTCTGGAACAGGCTATTAATCTATGTCAAAGTTCTTCATTAACACTCTTCAAGAAAAATCTTGATGAGTGGATGGGAAATAGGAAATACAACCCGGGAATCACTTCTGTGTCTCTGCTCAACAGTGGCACAGGAAAATAACTTTCTTGGGTGGTGTAAGCCAGGGAACCTTGTTGGCTAGACTTAAGTAGGCCCTTGGGCTGATAGCCTAGTACTCTACCTATGAACCTATGAATATTGACATGTTGCTATGATAAACTCATACATTTACTGGTGTAACAGGGTTTTTTGTGACATATGTCTTCTGAGGGATATGAAGTCAGTAACTCACATGGCTGTCACCATGTACTGATTGCAATCCTAGGAGTATGCTACTGCATTTCTAAAGCTAGGACATCTGTAAGTAACACAACACATGTAAGACTCTAAACACTGGCCAGTCTGCAGATAGCTTTACAGGTGAGAGTTTTCTCAACCGCATAACACTGTCATGACAGATAGCAAATCATGTAGACCAGCCATATCCACGCAAACCCTGTTAAACCAACATTACTTCAAATGTAGAAGAGCAAGACTTACATTCTGTCCTCATGTCTGGAACATACACCTCCTGTTTGTTGGCCTGTATCCACAGTGCATGTTGTAAGAGGTATATCCCACTACCCTCTGTGATGTTGTTTGCCAAACACCAACATGAAGTCATGTTCACAGTGAATGAAAATGGCCAACACCCACTTGATGTTCTTAGTTATAGGAGTGTGTTTATATGCAATTTGCTATGGAAATGATACCACAGCTGTTCCACATGCAATCAGCTAGTTGGGGACTGCGAGTCATGCAGAGGCCATCAGCTGATCATGAGCATCACTTACAAAACACAAGCTGCTACCTAAGCAAAGCAGGTGTACTTTTCCACATCCACTAGAGAGGGAGAGAGAGAGACAGACAGAGACAAAGTAATAAAGGAAGTGGTTAGAAGAGTAAAAGCTTAACATGTCTGTGTCACACTCTTACCAGTATATGGTTTCAAACCCCTGCTGAATATGCATTGCTATTACATTTTTATGCAGTTATATTATGCAACACAAAGCTTACATGCTGGAAGGTTGTCCAAAGATATCTTTGAAGGTGAGTGACATCAGCAACAGTGATAAAGGAGGGATAAGGTAAGTATAGTGCATATGTCTGTCCACAAAAGCAGGTATCAAGGAAGACAGAACAGCACTCTCCCATGGGCTCACACAGATCATCACAGTTGTCAAGGTCAGGATTAGAATTCCTAACTAACTAGTTTGCTACACTACAGTATTATGCAGGTATCACATGCACCACACAGGTTGTCAGGCTGATATACTGGAAAAGGGTATGCCAAGGTGACTGACATCTGAAGGCATGTTACAGTAGGGCAATGGGAGGTGTAGTGAGTGTGAATGGTTTCCAAATCATTAATCTCCACACACACACACACACACACACACACACACACACACACACACACACACACAGATTTGCCAGTACTGACATTCATGGGTTCATTACTTCACAGGTCTGTAGTAGTTGACTGTGCCAGAAGGCTGTACAAGGCTAGGCAAAGGGTATACCTTGGTATCAGGCCACATGACAATGGTCTGCAGAGTGGCTCATGGGTGTAGTCCCTGGATTGGCCCACACAGGTTGGTATTGTATTCACCATCCACTCATCTGAGTTACTATTGTGGGTGGCCAGTGCTGTGCAATGCTTGCCATGTATGTGTTCTATATTCCATAACATGGACGGAGTCTGGGTTGTGCACATGTCCCACATGCATGTTCTGTGACATATGGAAGTGTACCTGGGTGTGTGGGGCATGTTGTGTGGACCTATTGTTATCATCTGATGTGGCATTCCTGACCTCATGTGGCGAGAACTGGCTATGGAACTGAGGTTGTGCCTGCACCTACATTGACAGCTTGATACAGGTATTCACTGGTGTTAGTGGCATCTGTCCATACAGGGCATGTGTATAAGGCATGGTATTTCCTTTGTCGGTTACATTTGTTGACTCTACAGTTGTTGCAGGCGTCCGGTGGGGAACATAGCAAAGGACCACTATAAGCAATTATTTGCCTATTGTAGGGATGGAACAGGGTGCCATGTCCTCTGTAGTCCACTGCAATCATACCGTGGTTACTATCTGTGGGCAACATGCAGGGAACTATCAATATAGTGGTTGTTGCCTAACCAAGTGTGTTTGTGTATGAGACATGGGTGGAGTGTATTCTCTGGGTACTACAAGGGTTGCTTATATTGTTCACTAATCCATAATGTCTCATTTAGGGGTATGGATTGTCAACACCAGCCTCTCTGCTTTTTGACATCTGTTGTCCTTGTAAGGTGGACATCGGGACATACAGTAGATCCTCAATATAAGAAATTTGCAAAACCCACCCCACAATTAGTTCTGTTATTACACAATCACAGCTACCTCCACACACAATACTGATGACAAACACACAGACACGTGACAGTACTGAGATTCAACCCCCTACTTAGTTATGTATTGCTACTACAATGCATCACATTTATCACATTTATCGCAAGCACCATGGGGCTTACAGAGCTAGACCTTCTCCAAAGGTATATTTCAAGGTGAATGACATCAGCAGGCTTGCCAAAGTAGGGTAATGGAAAGTGTAGTGACTGTGACTAGCCTCAAAAGCATTGATCCCTACAAACACATGCAAAGTCTCTCAATTGCCATGTTTGGGATTAAAACTCCTACCTACCTAGTACATCACATAATAGCATTATGCAGTTATAGCATGTGCCACAGAGCTTATAGGACTAGCTCTTCCCTAAAAGTGTATTTCAAGGTGAATAACATCAGCAGGCTTGCCAAAGTAGGGCAATGGAAAGTGCAGTGACTGTAACTGGCCTCAAAAGCATTGATCCCTACGTGCGCGCGCACACACACACACACACACACACACACACACACACACACACACACACACGCACACGCACACAGTCTCATAGTTGCCATGCCTGGGATTAGATCTCCTACCTAACTAGTTTAGTTCCACTATAGCATTACACACTAATAGCACGTGCCACAGAGCTTATAGAGTTAGCATTTCTCCAAAGGTGTATTTCAAGGTGAATGGCAGCAGCAGGCTAGCTAAAGTAGGGCAATGGGGAGTGCAGTGTGTGAATGGGCCATAAACCATTCATTTGGAAGCACACACACAACACTCAGTCACATACTGGTTTACATTTGACAGGACTGGGTATACAAATGCTAGATGAATAATGACTTGTACTGTCATGTTACACAATTATCACAAGCACCACATACATTATAGTACTGAGGGCTACCAGAAGCAAATGTCGACAGTGATAAACATTTGCACATCATGTGGTACTGGTCAATTGCATATGTGCTGGGTGGGACAGGCCGCATGATGGGAAGCTCTTTGTCACTGTCTGTCACTCTCTTCCCCACATCTATGTATGTGTATGTTTGACCTATTATAGTGTATTGTCCTTGGATATATGTGTGGATTCCTATCCGATGTGTGTGCAAAGCATGACTGGTGTGCAATGTGGAGTGTGTGCATAGACATCTGCGACTGACAGATATGTATAGTCCACTGTTGTTGCCAGACATGGGCTTAATTTCTCTAAGTGTGGGAGCATGCCCAGTATGACTTTCTGTATTGAATGTGTGAATCCACTCCAGGTAGGTTGTACTCCAGTGCAGACATTTGTGTTCTACACCTACAGCTAGCAATCTGTTTCTGCAGGATATCTGTAGATTGGTTGACAATATGTGGTCACAATGGGCAAAGGATAGTGAGATACTGTAACTAATTGTGTCTGTGCTACTTCTGCTGCATAGTTTTGGTGTTAGCAGAGATATTCAAACATATGGATTGTTTTACACTGTGATGTTTTATGTCATCAACAACTGACAGGTATACAGAGTTGCTTGCAGTAATTTCCTGGGGAATACAAAATGAAGGAAGCTGTGTCCAGTATTGTGATCTGCAGCCTACATATTCTTGCACAATCCTGCCATTCTGGGGAGGGGGGCTGCAGACACTTGCTAATGGGTCCGTGTAAATGGTCCAGCACCTTGGTACTGTGGTGGCTGAACATCCCATGCTTGTACATCTATTGACGTGACAGAATGGCCATATCCTGCTGTGGTCATACCTCACAGCTGTACAGATTCACTCAGGTTACCCAGAGGCAGGGATCATTTTATTTTACATTTGTTGATCTGGCTAGTCTATCTGGATATATGTCCATTTTCAGTAGAGGCCTGGGGAGATAAGCTCCAAATAAAAATGATTAATATATAAAATGATTAATATGTAGAATGCATGTACAAAAGTTGTTTTACAGATAATTGCATAACATTTCAACACTTGAATACACAAAATATTACAGAACATTAGATAAGTTTGTTGGAAACTCTATACCCAAGGAAAAATATTTTTTTCTATTTTTTTTTGTTTTTTTGTTTTTTAACATGCTCATTTAGGACAGAATAGGGAACTGATATGGACCAGTCCTTGATAGTACAAGTAGTAGATAAGAAGTAATAGGTCATCAGAGGATGATAGCAATGATATTTTGGATCATATTTCTGGTCACTACCCCTTCACATTATGGTTTACAAGCAGGTTTGTAGCCACCCATTTCTGTGTTTGCAGGCAGGGATAGTATGTGCAGACATTTGAGTTCCGGACTTCACACACTCCATGGCAACCATGCTTCTACCCCCCCACCCGTTATTCTATCCTCTTCCAAACATTATGCAAATGATATCTGATAAGTATCCCTATAGTTATTACTTCAACCAAGCTGTATTTAGGGGTTGGTCCACAGTTCATGCAGTAGGACATGGTGGGCATGCTACTGGGATTTGTCGACATGGCCTTGCATTTGTGTTCTGTGGACTGTGTTATGTCGTTATTTGGGATTCCATGAGAAAACATAACTTGGCAGTGAGACACAGGCCTTTGACAGAGGACTGTAGGGCATTTGGTAGTGATGCAGGCCATCTGTAGCAGGCCAGTGCAGTGTGTCACTCCTACAGTCCCAGCCTGCAAGCCACTGTATTCTCCTGGGGTGACAGTGTAGGTGTGAAAAGTGTTAATATCAATAGTTTCTGTCCTTATTGATCCATTGGTGTGGATGCTGGCAGGGTGCTTCTTACAGCTAGGGACACACCTGCATGGGGCACCTCTTCAGCATGCTACATTCTGTGGCTATACCCATACAGATGTGGGAGTCATATTGTACTCATTCCCAACAGCAGGCCTGTGAGGAACCTGTGGCTGATGGTGGGGTTAGCTGAGTGAATGTGTGCTATGGAAGCTACTTGCAGCTGACTCACAGATATACGTGGAGCATTCCACTTATGCTGGCTTGTGCAGGGACATCAGTGGTTTCTCAGTACTTCATACCTGTGCCTTTTGTGGTCTGCCAGTGTTTGGCCAGACTAAATCAGTATTCCATACTACACAGCCAAATAATGTGCTGCTAACCTGTATGTACAATTCCACAGGTGTGTCCATTTGACAGTAACATTTTATACACTCTCTGTCCAGAGTACGTCCACCTGTGTACTGTTTGTATATCTGGGCCCACATTCATGTCATGTCCATCTTTCAGATGGTCACAGATATTACATCTGAACAATTAGTATGGATTATTGCTGGATTGTGTCTTGCTGTGATGCATTGTGTTTGGCACTGCAGTTGTGAGAACTTGGCTCTGTCATCAACAGTACTGGCCATTGGCTACCAGGGCACAACCCTCCATGCCTACATGCTGACCACTTTCACATAATATGCAACACTACAACACATAACAACCTAACACACAGAGGCCTGCATATTGTACACATGCAACAATCTATCCTGCTACTTTGGCCAGCTCAGGTAATCTGTGCTCTACTGTTATTATGCCCACACGTATTTGCTACTACATTTCTATATAGGACTGTGGGGGTGGGACACCTGACAACTGTAAACATTTTCTATGACTGTACTGGTATTTCAGGTACTCTGTTGGCTTCCATTTCATTCTGTATTCTGACCTATCATACAGACTAGAGGGATATCAGTGTACTACAGTTCTTAGGTTTTATTGACTTGCATTTCAGTTTCATACTTCTTACCCTTCAGAACTAACATCCCACTGCCTGACCTGTTGTAGTCTGTCTGTGTAGGTCTGGAGAGGGCAGTTTTCCATAGTCATCAATTAGAGGCCTTAGCACAGCCTTTCTTTGTGTTTGTCTACACCAGTCCTGCTAGCTGAGACTGTTGTTGGGTATGTGAGCCTCACTGACATGCATGTGTACATCTATGGACACACATTTGGCCCACCACAGGTCCCGCAGTGGGTTTTGTCACCTTGTCTAGTTCTGCCTACTATGCTGACACCAGTATTTGTTATGGATTTTATGCTGCCAATATAGGTATCTGCTTTCTGCTGCCATCCCATTCAGCCACCCGATTCCCTTACATGATCACATCCATACCATAGATACAGGAAGAAGAACATTCTACTACATTCAGCAACTGATAGTGAGAGTGACTTAGCTTGTGGCTGTGCCAGTATTGAGGATGGTGCTGGAGGGCTGACTATGTCAGATGTACATATTACACTACCTATACATGGTTAAGCACAGGTAGTGTAATGTCTGGCATCCCTTTTACTGTATGTGCGAGTCAGAGAGGTGCCATTCCCTGGGCTCCTACAGTGTCAGTGTATGTGCTATGTGTTGCCTCTTAGTCGAGGCCTGGGCATACTAGGCACACCTCCTTCTGCCTACAGGAGTATACTCAGGTTGTTTCCCCTCTGAGTCACTCTGTGCCTGTGCTGGCCTTGGCAATGGTGGGGGCTGTGTGGCCCTGCCCCATGCTGTTCCTGCTGCAGCTGTTTCCACAGGATCATATTGTGTAGCATGGCATATACAATGACAATTTGTTTACATGTAACTGGAGAGTACTGCAAAGCTCCACCGGATATGTCCAGGCACTGGAACCTTGACTGGAGCAACCTAAACGCATGGTCTATTATGATTCTGGTCTGTGCTTGGGCCTCATTATGGAGTTCTTGTTCGGGTGTGTGTGCATTTCTGATGGGTGTCATCAACCAAGGATCCAGTGCATAACCAGCATCCCCCACTAAGTGGCTATATGGGATGCCCCATTGGCAAATCTCTGGTACAGCTGTGTCATATGCCAGATGTGGGAGTCATGATAGCTTCCAGGGCTGCTAGCACACGCATTCATTATAATGCCCCTGGGCATCGCACACGACCTGGCAGTTGATGGAGGGGAAGCTCTTGCAGTTTATGTAGACTCTACCCTGCTCACTGGGTGGTGCTTTGATGTGTATGTGCATGCAGTTTATAGCACCCACTACCTCACGGTATTATGCTATTTGGTGGAAGAGAAGCATATTGCTGGTCAACGCCTCATGGGTGTTGAGTAAATATATGTGTTCACCGGCATGTGCTGACATGGCATCCAGGAACTGGTGGAGTACCGTGGATACTGATGCCTGTGAGATCCCATGATATCCCCAGTTGGCCTTTGGAAGGTACCTGTGGCTAGTATTCTTAAGCCTACACATACCTTGGTATCCACTGGGATGGGTTCCCCTCTGTTGGTTCCATGTGTGAGGCATGGCGGGCACAGCTCAACAATTTGCTGTAGGATTTCCCTGTCCACCCTATAGTGCTCCACTATCTCCAGCTCATGTAGTCCCCTGGTTGGCTACCCTGGGTCTGTACACTTTTCTCCTTCTCCTCACTGTGGGTTGGTCATCAGCATTGTCATCCTCACCACCCTCAGCCTCTTCCACATGTTGATTTATGAGAGTAAAAGCAGCCACTATCATTTTGTTGCTTTTGTTAGGAAAAATTTCCCCATTTGTGTACACCAGTGGTGTAGAGTTTATTGGAAAAAACAGAGGGAAAGGTGTTTGCATAGTTTATATTAGTATGCTGGGCTGGGCTGCTGCCTGTGTAATTGCCTGATTCTGATATATTTCACCTGCCAGCTATGCTAGTTCTGCTTGATTACCTTACTACTGCTGTTTTCCCTTCCCATTGCCTTCCTCTTTAAGCCCAGAGGCACGTTGCAGAAATCTAGTGCTCAGATGTGAACGGAGCTGCTATTTCCTGGTTTAATATTTTTTTTTGTTTAAAACCCAGTGCACAGCGAGCACACCCATTTAGGCAATGTAAATACTGATAGGCAGTTTCAGACACACACCCTTCCTGAGCTCTGCTAAGCTAAGGGCAAACCCAAGGCACAGAGCTCCAATAAGCTTACAGTATGCCTGACACACCCCTCTATGATGTCAGTTAACTCTTAGGCTTGAACCATGTTTTTTCTGCACCTACACCATTGGGTGCTGGCTAGCAATGAGGGGAAGTCTGTGATTCAGTATCATTCCCCTCATTTGCATATAACTGACTGCTAATGCCTAGTTACAAGTTTAACACTGAGTCTTCCCCCTTAGCAACCACTATTCAGTGGCCTTGTTGTCTTCTGCCTGCCATTGACTATAATGGCAAAATTGTGATTTTGCCTAAGAAGCTTTTTTCAAGGTTTTATTTTTATTTTCGGGCAGATCCCGTTTCCATGCCGCTGCCCTATTTTAAATGGCCATAATTGACCAAAAAAGTAATTATTTGTTATTTTGAAACTATTTTCCATGCCAATAGCCATATATTTGGCCATTGGCATGCCTTCCACATTATATACACCCTTTATTTGGAGTTGCCATGGCTCTGTTTTGTAGTTTGCAGAAATGTACTCGGTTAATAGCCAAATACTTTTCTGCAGGTTACACTAATCCTGCACAGACGGCTACCTGCTTCCTGGATCGCTAAGTCACCTCATTTGCATGGTTTTCACCATGGGATAATTAGCACACAAATGGGGTAATTAGCATACAGAAACTGTGTCTGTGCAGGAATTGTGCAGGAGCACTCGAGTACGTCCCGGGAGCTTGTTCCTGGATCTCTCGGTGGCCATATTGCCTCCAGCAGCTCTTGCCCTATTCCTGCATGCCATTCAGAGCTTGCTGAATCCTGGAGAATGTTATAGTGTCAGTGTTAGAACAACATGGTTACAATAAACCAATCTTATTGGATACCTAAGGGAGGTGTTTAATAAGACAGACAATTTTTGAACAATTTTGTTGAAACCATTAGACATTTAAATAATTACCAGCAGTCTAATGTTACTATTATTGTGACTTACCCCAGAAAGATGCTCTTCTTCAAGGGTAGCCATTTCTTTCTTATTGAGTTTCCTTCTTTCTCCAAGTTCACTTTGGTTAATAGGCTCAACATGCTGTGTAGCAAGCTGGTCTACCCTCTGAGAAAGCAGCTTAATATGATAGGTTAAGTTACCAATTCCATTCCAGACTTCATTTAAATCATTCAAAGAATCTCCAAAAAGTAACTGTGTGGCTGCAGGCCCTCCTTCTGCCCTTCCACTCTATATACACCACCAAAAACAGAGGAAAACACAGATACCTCTTCTGTGAACTAGGAACCAAACAGGAAGGAAGGCAATGAAGTAAACCGCAGCTCCAATATTAAAAGCCAAGTTTGTTAAATAAGGAATTTTATGTATTTGGGCTACTAACCAGTTTCTTTTGCAGGTTTTTTCACAGGTTTTATATGAATGTAGTGCATTTTTAGTGGCCCAGTGATTGTATTTTTAATAGAAAGTATACGACTGCATTTATTATTTAACAAACTTTGGCTTTAATACTATGAGGCTTTCCATAGTATATCTGGTTGTGTGTATTTGGTGTGGGCTCTTTAAGAGGCTTTAAGGCAGGCCATGTGACTTAGAGAAGTTATTTAAGATGGTATGCACTGTTTTAAGTATCTGATGAAGTATTGGGGGTAACCAGGATAAAAGTGCTTCATAGGTTCATAGGATGATACTAGGCTATTGGCTCAGAGGCCCTTATAAGCCTAACCAAGAATTTTGCCCATGTTCCCTCAAAGTCAGCATCTGTTTACCCTGTCCAGCAGGGACATAGGTTGGATCCCAGGGGTGTATTTTCTGTCTCTCATTCAGTTGTCCAGGTTCATCTTAAAGAGGGCTAGAGAGGTACTTTGCTTGACATGGAGAGAGTCTATTCCACAGATGGGGGACACTTTGGGACACAAATCTATCCCGCCAACAAGTTCTTTTAGTGTCACAGACCAGGTTAAGGCCTTGCATACGGGTTGTGTGAGTGGAGTTTGTCTTACGGATATGCAGCAACTTCATCAAGGCTGGGTCTTATTTATTTTTATAGAGTTTTGCACATTTTAAAGAATAAGTTCATTTAATAATAATAAAATCTATATTTTTAAACTGTTCAAAGCTGAGGTTTACTTCACTGCCTTCCTTTCTGTTTGGTTCCTAGTTTACAGTAGTGGTATCAGTGTTTTCCTGTATTTACAGTGAAGGTAGATGTCAACAATATCCAAATCAAATCCTAATGTCTATAGTTTCTGTGCTCATTTACTGTACTCAGCAATGTACTGTCTCCAATAAGAGTGCTGATAATTATGTCCGTATCATATCTTAATGTCCATAGTTTCTGCACTCATATTTTGCTCCCACTGAATAATATCATTAATATTCTGGAATTCTGGATATTTGCACTAACTTCTGCACCCACTCTGTACTGCTTTCTGAGTACTGCACTGCCATGCCATGACTTTCTGCATATCAGTCCAAACAATACTAACTTAACTATGTTTGAAGTATTTCCTAATAATCCTGTACAGTTATCCAGCACATGTCTCTTTAGCATCAGTTCCCAGGCCTCACTGCATACAAACAAGATGTGTTTGTACTTAAATATACATCAAATTCTGTTCTTATCAGTATTCTTGACTGAAAGTTATTTTAACTGATTGAAAATGCATTAATTGAAACAGCATGTAAACTGTGAAGCTTGCTTTAATATGGCTGCATTTCCAGAGTTATGGAAAGAGACTACTCTATTATTGTACATTGACATTATATCAGATATAACAGTTCCTCCTAAGATACCTGAACACACACAGGTATTTCTTTCTGTAGTTACTTCTGTAATTATGTTTTGAATCTATTGCTATAATAATCACTAGAACAAATATAAAATACGTTTTCTTTTTCTTGTAAGTAAACTTGCAAATTAAATTTTGACCACTAGGTGTCACTTGAGCATTTGTGGCCTGTTTGGATAATTTATTTATTTAACATTTGTTAACCAGGAAAGTCCGACTTGGAACAAAACCAATTTTAAGCGGAGGCCCAGGAAAAAAGGCTCCAGATGCACGTCTATGCAATGAGGGAGGAAGCCCACACAATTGCAGGGAGAACATGCAGACTCCACACAGAAGGCACCCCAGCCAAGAATTGAACCAGAGAACCTTTTGCTGTAAGGTGACAATGCTACTGCTGCACCACTGCACCATCCATACATATGACTTGATTCTAACTGGACAATTTTTTAACATGTTATAACTGGTAAACTCCCCTTTTACACCTATATTATATGTATCTTGAAGCATAATTACCATATGCTGCATTAACTTGTGTCTGTAATGTTTCAGCTAGCTTTGTTACTAATAATCTGGTCTATCAACTGTTTTTAAATTCTGTGTGATATAATATATATTTGTCTTTTAAAACTGGGTTTTAAATATCCTGTAAATATGTATGTGCTGTAATAGCAGAAGTACTTTTATTAAAACCTACTGTATGCTTTCTGTATTTCAGATACAATAATTATTATGTAAGGTGCACTGTATTCTGTAAATTAATTAACAAATTAAGCCTGGCCTGTTTTGCCTTGAGTATATTAAATTACCATTACTATTTATTCTTTAGGTAACTTATCTCAATATGCCTGTTACAAATAATTCTGTTACTTTTCCCTTAAAACTAGTGACTGTGAAGAAATGCTGTTAGACTCCTTCCTGCTGTCTCTACTGTAAATATGATACAGTTAAGTATCTTACTGTCAACTTGAAATTTGCATAATATGTCATGTCTAATCATATGATATTTTATTCTTTTATCTCATCTCACTAACCAGTGTTAAAGCTTTGAAGTATGAGATTCTCTATCTTTGTAAATGTACTCACGTACTGCTACTGTATTGTTTATTGTTTAGACTGGATTGTATGAGACTTTTTATCTCTGTACTTACCTCAGTTATTACTGATATATGATTTTTTGCATTACCTTGTTGATGTTAATCTAATTGTGGAGCTTTTCTCCCCGGGCCTCCGCTGTAAATGGACCTGTGTCCAGTCGGACTATCCCGGTAAACAAATGTAAAATAAATAAATAAAAAATAAAATGTATAACTGTGTATGAATGTTATATTCTGAAATTTGACTGAAATCTACAATACCAAAAAGATAACTGAGTATGATAGTCTTATTTTGAAGCTTTAAAAAAACAGAATAAAAACTGAGTGACAACAAACAGAGCTATGTAAAATACACCAAAAAAACTTTTATTATACCTTAGTAAGCACTTTCACATTGATCTCAATGCTTCATCAGACTTTATAAATATACACAGATTAACACTCAATATTTAAAATCCAAAGAACAAATCAGAGACTGATTCCATTATGACATAATAAGCTATCTAATCAGCTCTAGACGCTCTAACAGCAGATTAGACAATACACTATCTACCAATGTATGGTAAAAAATAAAACAAACTATAATTTCTAATATAGCTTAAATATAAATGAAAACTACTTATCTACTCATCATCTAGTTTTTACAGTATATATTTGCTTAGTCATGGTAGGCTAGATAAGTAAAATGCCATTAAATATAGTTCTGTGACACTCAAAAAAGGATAATCAGACCAATAAATTGTTAGGATTGTATAATAAAATGATTGTATGAATATTTATTCCCCGGGATTCAGCAAACTCTGCACAGCATGCAGGAATAGTGCAAGAGCTGCTGCACTCAATATGGCTGACAAGCGATCCAGGAATGAGTTCCCGGGATGTGCACGAGCGCTCCTACACTATCCCTGCATGGACACAGCTCCTGTAAGCTAATTATCCCATTTGCAGGGGAAAACCATGCAAATGTGATGAATTAGCGATCCAGGAAGCAGGCAGGCATCTGTGCAGGAATAGTGGAACCTGCAGAAATGTATTTGGCTACTAACCAAATACATTTCTGCAAATTACAAAACAGAGGCATGGCAGCTCCAAAGAAAGCATGTATTCAATGTAGTAGGCACAACAATTCCACCAAAAATGTAGAAAACAACTAGATAATCCAAAATATGAGACAACACTCTGTCTCTAGCTATGCTTAACAGTACAAGTGAACCGGACCCGGGCAAGAAAAAGAATATTTTAATGCAAACACATACAACAAGACAAACGGTTTAGCGCTTTCATCTGTAAACTACAGACTTCCTCAGAACAGGAAGTTCTGAGGAAGTCTGTAGTTTACAGATGAAAGCGCTAAACCGTTTGTCTTGTCGTATGTGTTTGCATTATAATATTCTTTTTCTTACCCGGGTCCGGTTCACTTGTACTGTTAAGCATAGCTAGAGACAGAGTGTTGTCTCATATTTTGGATAATGTAGTAGGCACGCCAATGGCCAAATGTATAGCCATTGGCATGGGAAATAGTTGCAAAATTATAAAAAATACCTGTTATTTATTTTTTGGCCAATATCAGCCATTTAAGCATAGGGCAACGGTGCGCAAATAGGATTGGCCCAAAAATAAGAAAAAAGTTGGAAATAAGCTTTTAAACCAAAATCAGCATTCTGACATAATAGTCAATGGCATGCATAAGACAACAATACCATGGAATAGTGGTTGCTAAGGGGGAAGGCTGAGTGTTAGTTTTGTAACCATGCATCAGCAGTCAGTTTTATGCAAATGAGGGGATTGATACTGAATCACAGATTTCCCCTCAGTGTTAGCTTGCACTCAATTGTGTAGGTGCAGCAACACCATGGTATAAGCATAAGAGGTAAATGACTTCATAATGAGGAGTATTACGCATGCTGTAAGTGTATTGGATCTCTGTGGCCCACGTCTGCCCTTAGCTAAGCACAGCTAAGGAAGGGGGGGTCTGAGGCTGCCTAGCAATGTTTACATTGCCTGCACAGGTGTAGGTTTAAAAAAAAAACAGAAAATAGCAGCTCTATTCACATCTGAGCAGTGGGTATGCACGCTGCACCTCTTGGCTTAAACAGGAAGACAATGAGAAGGGAAAACAGCAGTAGGAAGGCAATCAAGGAAAACTAGCATAGCTGGCAGGTGAAATGTATAAGAATCAGCCAAATGCACAGGCAGCAGCCCAGCCCAGCACACTACTATAAACTATGCAGACACTTTTCACTCTGTTTTTCCAACAATCTCTACACCACTGGTGTACACAGATGGAGAAATTTTACATGACAAAACTAACAAAATGATAGTGGCTGCTGTCGCTCTCATACATCAATATGTGGAAGAAGCTGAGGGTGGTGAGGATGAGAATGCTGATGACCAACCCACAGTGAGGAGAAGGAGAAGAGTGTACAGACCCAGGATAACCTATCAGGGGCTATGTGAAGATTGGGTGAAGATAGATGAAGGCTGCCAGCCTAGCCAGACAGAATTTTGCAGATAATTCTGTCATCTGTAAATATTAATGTAAACCACAGGCTTGTTGTCTTAAATGGTAAAAATAGTGTTACATGTGGAACTGGAAATAATGTAACAACAGTGCACTCTGCTTTCCAAGTAGTGCATGTTGTGACCCTTTGATGTAAACACAGCTCCGGCTGGTCTAGATGACGGAATTATTGCTATTGTTTTAAGACCATAGTTAATGGCCAGAATTTGCATGCATACATGTCCTTTGTTGCTCTGGTTTCTGCCCAGAGGTGAAGAATGTAAATGTATTTTCTGTTAGCCTGGGAACCCAGGGAAGTGTGAAGAGTAATGTAATGTGAATCCAGGGAAGTGTGAAGAATGATGTAATGTGAACCATGATTTTAAAAACAGAGGGAATAAGAGAGCATTAAGCATTTTTGTCTTGACCATCCAATTCAGCACTGCCTTGCTCTATATGTAAGTTTATCTTAGATTTGTGTTTTCACTTAGAAATAGCTTGGAACTAGAAAGATTAGACTAAGTGTTTTTATGTGATGTCAGAACTGTACTACTGAATTATTTTAAGCATTTCTCTGTGAGCTCCGAACTCTTGACTAACACTGTTTAGTAGAAAGTATTGTCTTATGTTTTTATTATTTATTAGTAAATATTTTAAACCTTTCAGCTGTGACTGTTTTGTGTAGAGGTAATTTAATATCTAGAGTACATTGCATATATATATATATAGTGATCCTGTACCAAGTCACTCTAATAAGCCTTGACTGTTTAGTCACACTTGCCAATTTGATAATAATATTGCACAGTAATAATTGGACCCTCTTTTAAGAGCCTTTGAGTAGCTGCTAAATATTAGTGGGTAGTGGCAGCTGATACTACTGTATAGTCTGGGAAAAGGGGTACAGCTGGAGAACCTGTGCCAGCCCTCCCCAGGAGTGTCTGTGTGGTTATATAAACTTTTCTCAAAGTGTGTGTGTGTGTGTGTGTGTGTGTGTGTGTGTGTGTGTGTGTGTGTGTGTGTGTGTGTGTGTGTGTGTGTGCGTCAGCTACTTGGGCAGGAACATGAAGCACTGGTTGGACAGAGAGGGTGCTGGAGGTTTTAGCTTGCCCACTAGGCTGAGATCTGGACCCTATAGCTGTGCCAGTGGAGAGTCTTATTGGGGATCTGAAGAGCAAGGGAGCAACCATCCCCAGACTGACTGTGATCTCTGTGTGCTCTTAAGGGGAAATTGCACTTTACTGTGTGTATTTGTTATCCTTTCCTGCTATATGAGACACCCCTCACTGGTGTTAGTGGTGAAGATTGAGGCTCCTTGATTGCTGGGCCAGGGCATGGGCATCACATATTAATTGTTTGGCAGTGGTGGGATATACACACCACATATTAATTGGTTGGCAAATACTAATTGGCTTGTAGTGGTGTGGGTAGAGTGAATTCTTGTAGCTTGTGTACAGTGAGCTTTAAAGGTGTTTTGTACTCTAAATCAGCCATGCAGTGAATACTCAGAGTTCAGATCACAATTGTTTTATTTCTTTTGTTAGCTTAGTTAGTGAGGGTGAGCAGGCAGCATGTCAGCAGATGAGTAAGGAAAGCTGACAAGGAGCCAGCTGGTGGAGATGTGCCAGGCTAGGGGACTGGTGCATGGAAACCTGACTAAGGCAGACCTGATTGCAGCCTTGGTTAAAGCTGCATCAGAAAACAGCAACCAGGAGGACAATCACACTGGCAGTGGAGATATAATACCCTCGGAGAATGGAAAGCTCAACTTTTCTGCAGAGGACTTAAAAATCCATCTGGAACTAAAGAGACTTGAGTTGGAGGCCAGGCATGTGGAAATAGAAGCAACTGAGAGACTGAGGTGTCTAGAGAGTGAGGACAATGAGAGACTGTGACATTTGCAGGCTGAAGAGAATGAGAAACTGCTACACCTGGAAGCTGAGGAAAAGGAGAGGCAGAGGCAGTATGAGAAGGAGATGCTGACTCTTTGGCAGAGTCATGGAAGTAATGGAGAAGAGAGTAACTGGACCCCAGATGCACAACAGGTCAGTAAATTTCTTCCACAGTTTAAAGAGGGGGATAATTTTGATAGTTTCATTCATATGCTTGACAGGGTATGCAAACAGTATGGTATTGACCAAAGGCTCTGGGTATGGTTCTTGACCCCCTTATTCCATGATAAAGCTGTAACTATTTTGTCAAAAATGCCTGAGGTTGCATGTTTTGATTATACTGCTGTTACAAATCACTTGTTAGAATCGTTTAAGCTAACACCTGAAATGTATAAGAAAAAGTTTCATGAGCATAGACGCAAGGCAGATGAAAGTGTGTGTGAATATGTTGCTGAACTGGGCACTTATTTCCATAGGTGGGTGAGTGGATGTCAGGTCACCACTTTTGAAGGGCTGGCAAACATTTTGGTGAGGGAACAAGCCCTTAGCACTTTGCCTGAGGACATGAGGATCTGGTTAGCTGATAGACAATGTGCTACTTCAGATGAGTTGGGGAAGAAGGGAGACCTATACCTGGCAAGCAAGGCAGCCCTGAAGAGGAAAGGGACCCCCAGTACTGCTCATGGGTCTAAAGGAACCCAGGGTGGGCAGCACAGACTTCCCCGACATAATCTGCCAATAGCAGGGGAAGCCACTAGTCCAGGCACACGTCTAGGAGCTGTTATTAAATGTTTTGAATGCAACCAGTGGGGCCATGTGGCATACAGGTGTTCACAGAGGCAAGGTGGGGAACAAAAGGTGAGGGAGCCAGTAAGTGGGAAAGACAAAATGAAAATAGTAGGTTGTCTTGGGGCAACAAGGGTACCAAACTACTCCCAGAGGTTATATCCTATTATAGTGAATGGCAAAGAGGCCATTGCCAAGAGAGACACAGCCTCTTATATAACCCTTGTAAACCCTGCAATGGATACAGAGGAGCACTATTTGCATGGGCAGTCTACTCCAGTCAGGGCTTTAAGAGGGATCCCATTCCAAATACCTTTGTCTAGGGTTCACCTTGACTGGGAGGATGGAAACGTAAGCCAGCAAGTAGGTGTGTTTGAGGATATAGTTGCATATGTCCTGAGAGGGGATGATTTTGATAGTGCAGTACCCTATGCTTGTGCAGTTACACGCAGTCAGGCTTGGAGACAAGCAGGTAAGTCTACGATACCAAAAGAAAGGCACAGATGTCCAGAACTAGCACCAGGAATGATAATAATGTACTTCCACTTCCTTAACGCAAGTTTTTATTAATATAAAATAGATTAACAGCGTTTTCGCTACTGTAAACCTCAGTAGCTTCTTCAGAGTATCACACAGTATGGCGCCAAAATTCAAAATTCAAGTACAAGTAAATTGATATCACTGCAAAAGAACGTCACTTCCGGCATGACTCAAATGGTAAAAATAATTAACAGCGTTTTAAAAAATAAGAATTAAAAATTAGAATTAAGAATTTAAATGAGAATTTAAATACTTGCCAACAGTAAATTGATAATAAAAGCTAAGCCAAACATCAAATAAGCACAAATTGCTCAATCAGGTAAGTCTGGTAGCCTGGGGAGACCCAGGCAGACTGCATACTTCCAGCCAGGACTGGTGAGGTGGTTACTTCAGGGAGGGAGCTACCCTGTAGCAGTGAGACTGAAGGTGAGCCACAGTTGCTTGGGAGTACTGATGGTCCCTTGGACAGAGTGACTGCAAAGGTAGAGGTGAGTAGTAGTACCCAGGCTGACAGTGAGGCACCACTGTCAGAGGATGCCAGACTTCCTGTGGAAGGGAAGCTGGGAAAGGTTACAAAGAGAGAGCTGAGACAGGCTCAGCTCTCAGACACTGCATTGCAAGGCCTGAGGCAGGTAGCTAGGGAGGCACCTGATTCTCAAGGAAAGGGTATAATCTGTATACTGGGACAAAGGGTTACTATACAGAGAGTGGACCCCTGAGGGAGGGCTAGAAGGTGACAGAGTACAGCAGTTGGTAGTGCCTAAAGCCTACCATCTCCCATGATATTCACTTTGCAGGTCCTATGGGCATAAAACATACAAAGAGGCATATTATGAAAACTTTTATTGGCCTGGAATTTCCAGAGGGGTAACAGGGTACAGCAGGACCTGTGAGCAGTGCCAAAAGTTAGGCAAGCCAGGGGACAAGGTGAGAGCTCCTTTGATGCATTTGCCTGTGATTGAGGAGCCATTTCCGAGGGTAACTATGGATATTGTGGGTCCTCTGAGTACCCCAAGTTCCACAGGGAAAAACTATATCCTAGTGGTAGTGGATTTTCCTACACGATACCCTGAGGCAGTGGCTTTGTCCTCCATTGAAGCAGAGAAGGTGGCAAATGCTTTGTTAGTGATTTTCAGCAGGGTAGGTTTCCCAAAAGAAATACTGACTGATAGAGATGCCAATTTCATGTCAGACCTGCTGGCTTGTCTGTGGAAGTCCTGTGGGGTGAAGTGCATGAAGACCACCCCCTACCATCCCCAGACTAATGGTCTTGTTGAGAGGTTAAACTTTACAATCAAGGCCATGCTATGGGCATTTGCAGATCAGTTTAAGAGAGAGTGGGACAAATATTTGCCCCATCTGTTGTTTGCTTACAAAGTAGTTCCCAGGAATCCAGAGGTTTTTCACCCTTTGAGTTGCTGTATGGGCATAGGGTGAGGGGACCTCTAGATTTAATTTGAGATGAGAGGGAAGGTGAGTGCAAGTCTCACAATGAGTCTGTTGTGGCATATGTCCTAAACCTCAAAACAAGGCTCAAGGAGCTCATGGGCTTGGCCCAGAAGAACATGGCAGAAGCCCAACAACAGAAAAAGGTGTGGTATGACAGGAATGCTCGAGCTAGAGAGTATGCTGTGGGGCAGCAAGTAATGGTTCTCATTCCTGTCAGACACAACAAACTGCAAGCAGCTTGGGAGGGACCCTACAAGGTGGTAAGAAAGGTAAATGATGTTAACTACATGGTGGTACTGCTAGGCAGAAAGCAGGGGCATAAATGGTACCATGTTAACATGATGAAACCCTACCATGATGGGGCGGCCCTTGTGCTGAGCATTCACAGTGGATTGTAGGAGGAGTCTGAGGGAGATCTGGGGACTGATCTCCTCAGTGAGGCTCGGGCTGACACCTCAGTGGCAGGGGTAGCAATGTCCCAGCAGCTATCTCCTACCCAGGTTCGAGAAATCCAAGCAGTGCTGCAAGAAGTTGGGGACATGTTCACTGGGAAACCAGAGTGCACCCACCTGGGACAGCACCAGGTGGACACAGGACCACAAAGGCCTATTAGGCAGGCCTATTATAGAGTGCCTGAGAGAGTTAAACAGACTCTGAGGAAGGAGGTACAGGAGATATTGGAACTAGGGGTGATTCAAGACTCCAACAGTCCCTGGGCCTCCCCAGTTATGCTGGTGCCAAAGAAGGATGGCAGCACCAGGTTCTGTGTGGACTACAGGAAATTAAATATTCACAAAGAGTTGGATGCTTACCCCATGCCTATCACAAATGAGGCCCTAGAGCAGCTGGGTGGGGCTATGGTATCTTTGATCTTACCAAGGGTTACTGCCAGGTGCTCTTGACTCTCAGTGCTAGAGAGAAGTCAGCCTTTGCAACTTCTTTTGGCTTATATGAGTTTACAATGATGACCTTTGGGATGAAGAATGCCCCAGAAACTTTCCAGAGGCTAGTAGATCATATCCTAGCAGGAGCAGGAGGGTGTGCCCTTGCTTACCTAGATCATATTGCCATCTACAGCCATTCCTGGCCAGAGATACTTCAGCATGTCAGGGAGGTGCTGGGCAGACTACAGAGGGAAGGGTTGACCATTAAGTTGAGCAAATGTCAGGTAGGTATGGCAGAGGTCTCCTACCTAGAGCATAGAGTGGGGAATGGTAAGATAAGTCCAGAACCTGCCAAAGTGGAAGCCATTCAGGCATGACCTGCATCTGCTACTAAAAAGCAGGTGAGGGCATTTTAGGGACAGCAGAGTACTACAGAATGTTTATCCCCAGTTATAGTACCATAGCTGCTCCCCTCACAAACCTGACAAGGAAGAACAGGCCAGATAGGGTAGTGTGGACCCCAGCATGTGAGCAGGCATTCCAGATGCTTAAAGAAACTTTGGGAGGACCCCCCATGTTAGCCATTCCAGATTACAGCAAATAATTAGTTGTGCAGGTGGATGCTTCAAACCATGGAGTGGGGGCTGTACTTAGCCAGATTTCTTCAAAGGGGAAAGAGCACCTAGTGGTTTATCTCAGTCGTAGGCTCTAACCCAGGGAGGAATACTATGCAACTATAGAAAAGGAATGTCTAGCCATAGTGTGGGCACTGCAGAAACTTCAGCCTTATCTGTATGGAAGGAAATTCACTGTTATGCCAGATCACAACCCCCTAACATGGTTAAACAGATCCAGACAGCAAAATGGCAAGTTGCTAAGATGGAGCCTGGGGTTGTAAGCATATGATATGTTCATGCAGCACTACAGTGGGATTACAGTGCCAATGCAGATGGGTTCTCAAGACAGGGAATGGGGTAAGGTATATTCAGGGAGACCTAACCCCCACAAGCAGAATTTCTCATGGGTCACTTGAAAAACTAGCTTGAGTTCTCTGGGGGTATGTGAAGATTGGGTGAAGATAGATGAAGGCTGCCAGCCTAGCCAGACCAAATTTTGGAGATAATTCTGTCATCTGTAAATATTAATGTAAACCATAGGCTTGTTGTCTTAAATGGCAAAAATAGTGTTAAATGTGGAACTGGAAAATAATGTAAAAACAGTGCACTCTGCTGACCAAGTAAAGCATGTTGTGACCCTTTGATGCAAACATGGCTCCGGCTGGTCTAGATGAAGGAATTCTTGCTATTGTTTTAAGACCATAGTTAATGGCCAGAATTTGCATGCATAAATGTCCTTTTTTGCTCTGGTTTCTGCCCAGAGGTGAAGAATGTAAATGTAGTTTTTGTTAGCCTGGGAACCCAGGGAAGTGTGAAGAGTGATGTAATGTAAATCCGGGGAAGTGTGAAGAATGATGTAATGTGAACCAGGAATGTGATTTTAAAAACAGAGAGAATCAGAGAGCATTAAGCATTTTTGTCTTAACCATCCAACTCAGCACTGTCTTGCTCTATGTGTAAGTTTATCTTAGATTTGTGTTTTCTTTTAGAAATAGCTAGAAACTAGAAATATTAGACTATGTTTTTCTGTGATGTCAGAACTGTACTACTTTATTATTTTAAATATTTCTCTGTGATTTCTGAACTCTTCACTTGCAATGTGTTATAGAAAGTATTGTCTTGTGTTTTTATTATTCATTATTAAATATTTTAAACCTTTCAACTGTGGCTGTTTTGTGTAGAGATTATTTAAGCTTTAGAGTACATTGCATATATATAGCAATCCTGTACCAAGTCACTCTAATAAGTCTTGACTATTTAGTCACGCATAACAATTGGATAATAATATTGCACAGTAATAATTGGACACCCTTTTAAGGGCCTTTGAGTAGCTGCTAAATATTAGTGGGTGGTGGCAGCTGACACTACCGTATAGTCTGGGAAAAGGGGCACAGCTGGAGAACCTGTGTCAGCTTTATCCAGGAGTTCAGTAGTGCCTGTGTGGTTGTATAAACTCCTCTCAAAGTGTGTGTGTGTGTGTGTGTGTGTGTGTGTGTGTGTGTGTGTGTGTGTGTGTGTGTGTGTGTGTGTGTGTGTGTGTGTCAGCTACGTGGGCAGGGACACAAAGCACTGGTTGGACAGAGAGGGTGCTGGAGGTTTTAGCTTGCCCACTAGGCTGAGTTCTGGACCATATAGCTGTGCCAGTGGGGAGTCTTATTGTGGACATGGAGAGCAAGGGAGCGGACCAGCCCTGGATGTGATCTCTTTGTTCTCTTAAGGAAAATTGCACTTAACTGTGTGCATTTGATATTCTTTCCTCCTATATGAGACTCCTCTCACTGGTGTTAGGGGTGAGGATTGAGGGTCTTTGATTGCTCGGCCAGGGCACAGGAATCACAGGCTTTATGAACTGGAGATAGTGGATAAATATAGGGTGGACAGGGACATCCTGCAGCAAATTGTTGAGCTGTGCCGGCTGTGCCTCACAGACGGAACCAACAGATGGAAACCCATCTCAGTGGATAGCAAGGTATGTGTAGAATTAAGAATAATAGCCAAAGGTAACTTCCAAAAGCCAACTGGGGATCTCATAGGCATCAGGATCCAGGGAACTCCACCAGATTCTGGATGCCATGTCAGCAAATACCGGTAAGCACATATATTTCCTCAACACCCCTGAGACATTGACCAGCAATATGCATCTCTTCCACCAAATAGCAGAATACCCTGAGGCAGTGGGTGCTATAGACTGCACACACATGCACATCAAAGCACCACCCAGAGAGTAGGGTAGGGTCTACATAAACCACAAGGGCTTCCCCTTCATCAACTGCCAGGTCATGTGCGATGCCCAGGGCATTATAATGAATGTGTGTGCTGGCAGGCCTGTAAGCTATCACAACTCCCACATCTGGCATATGACACAGCTGTACCAGAGATTTGCCATTGGGGACATCCCATATGGCCACCTAGTGGGGGATGTTGATTACACACAGGAGCAGTGGCTGATGACATGCATCAGAAATGCACACACACCCGAACAAGAACTACACAATGAGGCACACGCACAAACCAGAATCATAATAGAGCATGTGGTTGGGATGCTCAAGTTATGGTTCCGGTGCCTGGACATATCCGGTGGAGCCTTGCAGTACTCTCCAGCTACATATGCACAAATTGTCATTGTATGTGCCATGCTACACAGCATGATCCTGCAGAAACATCTGCAGCAGGAACAGCATCGGGCAGGGCCACACAGTCCCCCCCCCACCATTGACAAGGCCAGCACAGACACAGAGTGACTCAGAGGAGGAACAACCTGAGCCTGCCCATGTAGGCAGAAGGAGGCATGCCCAGTATGCCCAGGCTTTGGCAAAGAGGCAACACATAGCACATTCACTGACATGGTAGGAACTCAGGGAATGACACTCTCTCTGACTCACACATACAGTAAATGGGATGCCAAACATGACACTACCTGTGCTTTGCCATGCATAGGGAGAGCATTCTGTACATCCGACATAGTCAGCCCTCCAGCACCATCCTCAATATTGGCACAGCCACAAGGTAAGTCACTCTTCCTATCAATTGTTGAATGGAGTAGTGTGTTCTGGTAGTTGTATCTATGGTATGGATGCGAGTATGCAAGGGAATCATGAGGCTGAATGAGATGGTAGCAGATAGTGGACACCTATATGGGCAGCAAGAAATCCATAACAAATACTGGTGTCAACAAAATAGGCAGTACTAGATAAAGTGACAAATATCAATGCAGTACATGTGGTAGCCCAAATGTGTGTCCATAGGACACACACATGCATGACAGTGAGGCTCACATACCCAACAACAGCCTCAGCCAGCAGGACAGGTGTAGATGACCATAAAGAAAGGCTGTGCTAATGCCTCCAATTGATGGCAATGAAGAACAGACCCCTTTCAGACCTACACAGACAGACTACAACAGGTCAGGCAGTTGTATGTTAATTCTGAAGGGTAAGAAGTCTGAAACTGAAATGTAGGCCAATAAAATCTAAGATCTGCACTCTACTGATATGCCTCTAGTCTACATGATAGGTCAAAATACAAAATGAAATGGAAGCCAGCAGAGTACTTGAAATACCAGTAAAGTCATAGTAAATGTTTACAGTTGTCAGGTGTGCCCCCCCAATCCTATGCCAAAATGCAGTAACATGTACATGTGGGTTTAATAACAGTGGAGCACAGATTATCTGAGCTGGCCCAATTTAGAGGCTAGATTGTTGCATGTGTACAATATGCTGGGCTCTGTGTGTTAGGTTGTTGTGTGTTGTATATTGTGTGAAAGTGGTCAGCATGCCTGCATGGAGGGTTGTGTCCCGGTGTCCAATGGCCAGTACTGTCAATGACAGGGCCATTTGCTGACAACTGCACAGCCAATCACAATGCATCCCACCAAGACCCAATTCAGCAGTCATCCATACTCATTGTTCTGATGTCAATATCTGTCACCATCTGAAAGATGGACATGCCATGAATGTGGGCCCAGACATACACACAGTACACAGGTGGAAGTACCCTAGACAGAGTACATAAAATTTAACTGTCAACTGCACACACCTTTGGAATTGTACATACAGGTTAGCAGCACATCAACTGTCTGTGTAGTATGGAATACAGATGTAGTCTGGCCATTCACTGGCAGACCACAAAAGGCACAGTTATGAAGTAATGAGAGACTACCTATCTCCCCGCACAAGGCAGCATAAGGTGAATGTCCCAGGTATATCTGTGAGTCAGCATCAAGATGCTTCCATATCATACATGCACTCTGCACACCTCACCATCAGCCACAGGTTTATCACAGGTCATATCCCTGCTGTTGGGAATGAGTTCAGTATAACCCCCACTTCTGTATGGGAATACCCAAAGAATGCAGCATGCTGAAGATGTGTCATATGCAGGTGTGTACTTAGCTGTAAGCAGCACCCTGCCAGCATCCAGAACAATGGATTAATATGGACAGAAACTATTGCCATTAAAACCTCACACACTTACCCTGTCACCCCAGGGGAATCCAGTGGCTTGCAGACTGGGTCTGTAGGAGTGACAGAATGCATTAGCCTGCTACCACTGGCCTGCATCACTACTAATTGTCCTACAGTCCTCTGTCAAAGGCCTGTGCCTCACCTGTACTGCCAATGTATGTTATCTCATGGGGTCTCAACTAACAATATAACACAGTCCACAGGCCACAAATGCAAGGCTATGTCGACAAATCCTAGTAGCATGCCCACCATGTCCTACTACATGAACTGTGGACCAACCCCTAAATACCACTGGGATGAAGGGACAGTTATAGGGATACTTCTCAGATATTGTTTGCATAATGTTAGGAAAAGGCTAGAATAACAGAGTTGGGGGTGTAGAAGCATGGACGCCATGAAGTGTGTGAAGTCTAAAACTCTGATGTATGCCATACTACCCCTGCCTGCAAACCAAGTAATGGGTGGCTACAAACCTGCCTGTAAACCACAATGTGAAGGGGAACTAATCAGATATATGAGCCCTGCCTCTGAGTAACCTGGGTGAATCTGTACAGCTGAGAGGTATGGTCACAGCAGGATATGGCCATTCTGTTATGTTGATAGATGTACAAGCAGGGGATCCTCAGCCACCACAGTGCCAAGGTGTTGGATGTTTTACACAGACCCATCAGCAAGTGTCTGCAGCTACCCTCCAGAATGGCAAGAGTGTGCAAGAATATATAGGCTGTAAACCACATTACTGGACACAGCTTCATTCATCTTGTATTTCCCAAGGAATAACTGTGAGCAAATAGGTGTATCTGTCAGTAGTTGATGACATAATACACCACAGTGTAAAACAGTACATATGTCTGTATATCTCTGCTAACACCAACCATGTAACACAAGCAGCACAGACACAATAGTTACAGTATCCCACTGTCTTTCACCCATTGTGACTTCATATTGTCAACCTATCTACAGATATCCTGCAGAAACAGGTTGCTAGCTGTAGGTGCAGAACACAAAATCCTGCACTGGAGTACAACCTACCTGGAATGGATTCACACATGCAATACAGAATGTCATACTGGACATGCTCCTACACTTAGAGAAATGAAGCCCATGTCTGACAACAACAGTGGACTATACATATCTGTCAGTCGCAGATGTCTATGGACACACACCACATTCCACACCATTCATGCTTTGCACACACATTGGATAGGAATACCCACACACATCCAAGGCCAACACACTATAATAGGTCAAACATACACACACACAGAGATGTGGGGAAGAGAGAGGCAGACAGTGACAAAGAGATTGCCATCATGAGGCCTGTCCCACCCACCACATATCCAATTGGCCAATATCACATGATGTGCAGATGTCAATCACTGTACACATTTGCTTTTGGTAGCCCTCAGCCTTATAGTGTCTGCGGTGCTTGTGATAACTGTGTAACCTGATAGTACAAATCAGTATTTATCTAGCATTTGTATACCCAGTCCTGTCAAATGTAAAACTGTGTGTGACTGAGTGTTGTGTGTGTGTTTCCAGATGAATGGTTTATGGCCCATTCACCCACTGTACTTCCCATTGCCATTGTTAGCACTCATGCTGATGTCAGTCACCTTGAAATAACCTTCTGGCCAATTCTCAGCCTCCGTAAGTTCCATGGCGCATGCGATAACTGCATAATGCTGTAGTGTAACATACTAGTTAGGTAAGAGTTCTAATTCCAGACATGGCAACTGTGAAAGTGTGTGTGTGTGTGTGTGTGTGTGTGTGTGTGTGTGTGTGTGTGTGTGTGTGTGTGTGTGTAGAGATTAATGATTTTGAGGCCATTCACAGTCACTACCATTGCCCTACTTTAGAAAGCCTGCTGATGTCAGTCACCTTGAAATATCCCTTTGGATAAAGGCTAACCCTGTAAGCTTTGTGGCATGCCTGATAACTGTGTAACACTGTAGTGTAGCATACTAGTTAAGTAGGAGTTCTAATCCCAGACATACCAGCTGTGAAACTCTGTGTGTGTGTGTGTAGACAATAATGATTTTGAGGCCATTAACAGTGGCTACACCTTCCATTGCCATACTTTAGCAAGCCTTCTGATGTCAGTCACCTTGAAATACCCCTTTGGACAAAAGTTAGCCCTATAAGCTCTGTGGAGTGTGCCATAAATGTTGAATGATGTAATAACAGTAACTACACAGGCATGGGTTTAAAGCTAATCTGCGGCAAGTGTTTGTGTGTGTGCATATGTATGTCTGTACCTGAAAGATTTTTCCCCATTTAAACCCAGTACACATCTCAGAGCCTGACTTTAGCAGTCCTGCATATATCATCCACCTTAGAAGTGGCTGTTGCCAACCTTAAACCATATCAGGTCAGTGGTGCATGTAGTAAATGTGTAACCATAATGGTCCATAAAAACTGTTAGATAGAGGTTGGAACCTCACCCCTGGCAAATGTAAATGTGTGTTTAGAGTAAAATTATTTTTGGGATCTCACCCACTACATCACCCAATGCCAGTGTTTACAAGGGCTGGTGATGTTCCTCACCTTAGAAGTACCTTGGGTTAACATCCACCCTATAAGCTGCGTGGCACACGTGTAAATGCAGTACACTGTAGTAGCAATACATAGCTAGACAGGAGTTTGAATCTCAGTACTGGCAAGTGTGTGTGTGTGTGTGTGTGTGTGTGTGTGTGTGTGTGTGTGTGTGTGTGTGTGTGTGTGTGTGTGTGTGTCATCAGTATCCTGTGCCTAGGTTGCTGTGATTGTGTAATAACAGAATGCATTGTGGGCTGGGTTTTGCTAAATTATTATGAGGACCTAGTATATGTCACAATGTCCACCTTACAAGGATAACAGATGTCAAACACCAGTGAGGCTGGTGTAGACAATCCATAGCCCTACATGTGACATTATGGATTGATGAACAATATAGGCAATCCTTGTATTACTCAGAGAACACTCTCCACCATGTCTCATACACAAACACTTGGCTAGGCAACAACTACTGTATTGGTAATTCCCTGCATATTGCCTGACAGATAGTAACCATGATGTGATTGCAGTGGACCACATGCATGTTGACCACAACAGTGCCACTGACACCAGAAAGCACTGTGATGTGTTACATCTCCTGACTGTGTGTTATCCAGCAAGTAAAAGGACATGGCGCCCTGTTCCATCCCTACAGTAGGCAAATAAATGCTTACAGTGGTCCTTTTGCTATGTTCCCCACTGGACGCTTGCAACAACTGTAGAATCTGCAAATATAACCTACAAAGGGAATACCATGCCTTATACACATACCCTGTATGGACAGATGCCACTAACTCAACTGAATACCTGTATCATGCTGTCAATGTAGGTGCAACCATGACCTCAGTTCCATAGCCAGGTCTCACCAAATGAGGTCATGAATGCCACATGAGAAGATAATAATCTGTCCACACAACATGCCCCAGAGATCTCAAGAACACTTCCACATTTCACAGAACATGTGTTTGGGACATGTGCACAACCCAGACACTGTCCATGTCATGGACTATAGATCACATACATGGGAAGCAGTGCACATCACTGGCTACCCACAATAGTAACCCAGATGAGTAGATGCTGAATAAAATACCCACCTGTGGGGACCACTCCAGGGACTACACCCCTGTGCCACACGGGAGACCATTGTCATGTGGACTGATGCCAAGGTATTCTCTTTGCCAAGCCTTGTACAGCCTTCAGGCCCATTCACCGAGTACACACCTGTGAAGCAATAAACCTATGCATCTCAGTACTGGCAAGTGTGTGTGTGAGTGTGTGTGTGTGTGTGTGTGTGTGTGTGTGTGTGTGTGTGTGTGTGTGTGTGTGTGTGTGTGTGTGTGTGTATGTTTGTGGGGATTAATGATTTAAAGCCATTCACAATCACTACACATCCCATTGCCCTACTTTATCATGCCTGCTGACGTCATTCACCTTGAAATAACCCTTTGGCAATATATCAACCATATAAGCTCTGTGGCACTTGTGATAACTGCATAATACTGTAGTATAGCAAACTAGTTAGGTAGGAGTTCTAGGCCTGATAATGTGTGTGTTTCCCTGAAAGAGTGTGTGTGTGTGTCTTTGTTGACACCTGCTTTTGTGGACATTCCCACTACACTTCCCTTATCCCTCCTTTAGCACTGTTGCTGATGTCACTCACCTCCAAAGATACCTTTGGACAACTCTCCAGCATGTAAGCTCTGTGGAATGTGCAATGACTGCGTAATATTGCAGTAGCAGTACATAGCCAAGTAGGGGTTTGAAACTCAGTACTGGTAAGTGTGTGTTTGTGTGTGTGTCATCAGTATTATGTGTGGGTGCTGGGGTGATTGTGTAATGACAGGATCCATTGCAATGTGAGTTTTGTTACATCATTATATTGAGGACCTATATGTCCCATTGTCCACATTACAAGGCCAACAGTTTTCAAACTCTGTAGAGATTGTTGTAGACAATCCTCAGCCATAAATGTGTACAGCCATGTGCAATTACTATGTGACAGTATGGGTTAATAAACAATATAGGCAACCATTATAATACCCAGATACCACTCTCCACTCACAGATTATACACAGAAAGCACTTGGCTCTTACTCTCATACTCCCTTCCTTTCTTACTTTCTCTCGGTCTCTCTCTCTCTCTCTCTCTCCCCTATCTGGTGGATGTGGAAAAGTACATCTGTTTTGCATGGGCAGCAGCTTGAGTTTTGTAAGTAATGCTCATGATCAGCTGATGGCCTGTGCACAAATTGCAGTTCCTCCACTTGCTAATTGCATGTGGAACAGCTGTGGTATCATTCCTACAGCCAATTGCATGGAAACCCACTCCTATAAATAAGCATGTCATGTGGGTGTTGGCCCTTTTCCTTCACTGTGAGCAGGATTTCCTTCACTGTGAGCAGGACTTCATGTGAGTGTTTGACAAACAGCATCACAGGGGTAGTTGGAAATATCTCTTACAACATACACTGTGAAAACAGGCCAACAGACAGGATAGGGATGTTCCATACAAGGGGACAGAATGTAAGTATTGCTGCTCTACATTTGAGGTAATGTTGGTTTAACAGGGTTTGTGTGGATATGGCTGTTCTCCATGATTTAAAGTATGGCATGGCTGTGTTATGTGGTTGAGGAAACTCTCACCTGTAGGGTTATCTGCAGACTGGCCAGTGTTTGGAGTCTTACATGTGTTGTGTTACTCACACATTTCCTATCTTTAGAAATGTAGTAGCATACTCTGATGATTGCAGTCAGTACATGGTGACATTCATGTGAGTTACTGACTTCATATCCCTCAAAAGAGATATGTCAGTGTCACAACAAACCCTGTTACACCAGGAAATTTCTCAGTTTATCACAGCAATATGTCAATATTGGCCCTGTGTTTGTGCCTACGTCCCCCAAGTCTGTTACCTTTTGTCCTTATGTCATGCAGTAAGAGGTGCATATGTACAGTACATCATTATTTACTGAGATCATACCTGATAACAAGCCAAAAAGATATCATACTGCTAGACATGTTATGTATATTAGGCCTTATATTTGAGGAGAAAACCTGGACATTCTGTTGTAGGGTGTACATTTGTGAGGTCTGTGTACTTATGGTGATCGTTGACAAAATGTGTATTGTGAATATGTTACTTGGCCTGTGTACAGACTATGGTAGATGTCATTGTTCTTGGTCCTGTTCTATCTAATGTGGCATGCTGTTCCAGTTTATGGTACCCTATCAGCATACATGTTTGCAGAGCTAGACTTACACATGTCCCATGCCACAGTCAGGCATCAGAATACACTGTGTATTGGCCCAGTATATGTAGGGTTAGTGTGAGAGTGGCACATATGAGGATAGTTTTGTTCACACAGTCCATATACTGTAATACTAATTAGGCTTATCATAATGTGACTGTGTTCATATTGAGAGTGGGTATGCATTTGTCTGTTATTCCATGCTGTTACATGCCTGTAGTGCCTGCTATATTTGCAAGTACATGTGCATTCTCCATAGGAAACTTGGGTCAGTGTTGTGGCAATCTGCCTGTAGTTTGCACACAGTGCTTTGTGACATGCTTAACAGCTCAGTGTATTTATCTGGTGTGATGTTATGTCCAGATATTTGTTAGATGTACTGGTTGCCTGGCCACCATAACTGTTGTGTATTTCTGACAAAGCAGTGGGATGCTGTAAAGATGTATGTCAGTAAGTAGTGGGAAGTATGTGGGCTTGGGACCTCTGCTACAAAGGTTAATATGTGTTAGGATAGAAAGGAGTGTGTGAATGCATCAAATGTGTGAGCTTATCTATTCTAGTATTTTAGTGATATCCCCATTTGCATGGCTGTAAACATCCACTTTGTCAGGCTTGGTCCACACGTCTTGCACTAAGGAGTTCTGTGTATACCTCTGGACTGACCAGATTGTGTCAGACTGTCTATGTTTATTGGTCATATCTCTGCTGCATTCCACAGGATCATTACTGTGATTTGTGTGGTCCTGCACTATGATGATCTTATGATGTCTGCAAGTAACTTATAGCTTACATGTTACTATCAGAAGTGACTTCCCACACAACATGTCTGTTAACACAAACCCTGTTACTATAGCAACATTCTACATTTATACCTGCAATATTTACATGACATCCCCTTGCACTAAGAGGTTGTGACTATTGGTGCTGAGGTATGACTCTACTACATGTTATGGCTATATTCTATATGTATATATATATATATATATATATATATATATATATATATATATATATATATATGTATATATATATATATAGATATATATACATATGCACACACACACACACACACACACACACACACACACACACACACACACACACACACACATATATATATATATATATATATATATATATATATATATATATATATATGTATGTGTGTGTATGTACATGTATACACATATCTACATGTGTAGTATATATAATATATCCATATTCTTATGTGTAAATACGAATGTTATATATACCTTGCCAGATGTATCCCACCTTATGTATCTATGTGTATATTTAGATATAACAACATACTGATTCAACACTATTTTCATTAACAAGTACTACACAATTGTAGAAGTCAAAGCAGTTGTTCACTGCTATTTAGTATGTGTACTGACGGATGTATTGGAGAAAAACAACAAACATTTTCACAGCTGTGGTGACTTAGTGATTAACGGATGTAACTATAGTGTACAGAGTCCTGGGTTCAAGACCTGCATTGGCTGTTTATTTTGTTGCTAGGCAGAACAAGGACTGTTGGATACAGAGTGGTTAGGGCAGTTTTGAGCACTTTAAGTGGGTTTGCATGAGGTTAAGCGCTGCTAATGTACAGTTAAAAGAAAAGGTGCTTACACTGTGTAGGCTTTGCTTACCACTGCGCAAATCTGCTTAGCATTTACATTTAAGCAATGCTTACTCCTGCTAAGCATAGCTTAGCCTTTGTAACCAGTGATCACATTCCAGACTGAGAAAATAGTAGGGAAATGACATATTTAATGTGTGTTTAATTCCTTGTACATAACATGCTTCTATTTCCTGTCATTAGAATAGCAAGGGGTGTGAGTATACTGTATGGGACACCTGAGTAAATATGGCTAGTACAACAATCTTTTCTGTTTGTATGTGTTTCATACATGGGTAGTATCCCAGGTTATATACAGTCACACTTGCATGTATTGTATCATTATGCTACTACTGTAAACAATGGTTTCTCAAGTAAGAGTAGATTGCAGATTGTAGTACTGGAGCCATAAACCCCTGCATGCAAAGCTGGACTCTAAGTACTGACTATTGTGTTCTTGGTGTGTGACCTGTGTGTTATTGAATATTTACTACTGGATATTGATCTAATATGTGGACATTAACTGTCGACTACAATGTGTATAGGACATGTCATTGAGGGCTGCTGTCTTGTAGTAATGGCATACCTATCAGTGTCAGACGTTATCTGTCAAAACATTTATCCTAATGCATAATCTGTTGGCTAGCTGATTTCTTTCCTGTCCTCTGTACAAATGTGCAGATGTCAGGACTCCATCTTGGCTGCTTACAGGCAATCTATGCTTGACTGACACTGACTTGTCTGCCCAGCTGTGTTATGAATGCCACAGCTAGGAAACCCCACCTTATATGCACTATATGCCATGGATACCTCAACTAGACTACCACAGTCAACAGAACATGCTTGGGTACAGGTCTCCAACCCAAACACTAACCATGTTATGTAATATATGTTGCATACATGTGATTTGGAGCACCTCACTGTCCCTCTGCAAAAGACAACTAGATGATTGGATGTTGCATTTAACTGTCACCCTGAGGATCACTCACATGGAATCAGTTGACAGATGGCTTGCTGATAAATGTCAGGTGACATGATACCAGTGTACCCACATCCCCTACTCTTCTCATCTCACCATGGACAATATCCTAGTACACACCTAGGAACACCTACACCTATGGACCCCAGTACTGACAAATGTGTCAGTGTGCATTACTGAGAATAACAGTGTCTGTGAGCATGTAAAGTTGTAATTAATAATACCCTGAGGGCCTTCTCACCCACTACACCCCCCATTGCCATAGTTAGAAATGGCTGCTGCTGTAATGGACATTAAATATACCTTGTTACACTCTTCACCCTATGGGCTTCCTGGAGCTTGCAGTACCAACACAACACTGCTGTACAAATGGGTAGATAGGCATGGGTTACCCTCTGAGTCCTGGCAAGTGTGTGTATGTGTGCAAGTGTGTATAGTTGTAGGCTAGAACAGTCTGAGGCCACATTCTCCAAATACAATACACCTTGACATACAGTATAAGGGATGGTGATGTTGCTGACATTAGGAGAGCCATGACTAACCATCACCTTACTATCTCTGTGGTTGTGCAATAAATTCATATCCCTGTAGTAGCACTAATGATATATACAAGGGGTTGTATTGCAGTCCTGGTCAATGTGTGATTGTGGGTATGTCAGTGTATTATCATAGGTTTCAATGAATAAAATATCTAATGTGGGGTGTGGGTGCTGGGTAAACTATCTTTACACCATGGTACCCCCAGTACATGTCCCAAGGTCCACTGTATGAGGATCACTGTCACCATCAACCATACAGGTAACTGAGTACACTATCCAGCCCAATGATGCATGTGCTGTGTGCAAATTATCTGAAACAGAATGGACTTACTGACAAGGTGGTTAGCACTGATAAATCCAGCTCTCTCAGATGTGTCTATAACTGTTATGTGTTTGTCAAGATGTATATGACATTATGTCATACTATGTATTGTTCATTAACACCCAGTACATCCCCCATTACCATAATGTACAAGGCCTGGTGATGTTCTTCACTTAACAAGAAACTTGGGACACACCTCATCCTAAAAGCTGTGTGGTGTGTGCAATTAAGGCCAAACACATTAGTAGCAATAAGTACCTAGGTAGGAGCTCTTCTTTTAGTGTTGCCAAGTAAGTGTTTGTGTATGTGAAAGGATCTACTTCAGTTAGCAGAAAATACATGACCCTGGCCGGCATATGTCTGAGAACTGACTGGTAAATGCTAACATGTCAAAGAAATCATCTTGTGGAAATTCATTCCATCAAAACTAGTAGTAAAAGTGTATATGCCCTCTTCTCCACTGTATAGCTATCATTGGGGTTATTGTTGTGTATAACCCCCTGCTTAGTCTGCTGTAATACTGCAGAGTTTATGTTAACAGGTTAATTAGTTGTCAATCACACTATGTGTGGTTCTACACAACCCCGCACTCTCCAAATTGGAGGGTTGTGCCACCCACACCAGCACACCTATGCTTACCAACTCCAGGATTGCACTACATTGGGGAAGAGGACATATGCCCTGCCAGTACCATCGTCAATTACATTAAACTAGCAGACTAATTATTTACTGATGTGATGTTTTGCCTATTTTGTCTTGGTGGAATTACATAGGCTAAAATGGGTTAACTGCAAAATTATGTACATCCATGTGTACAGTATTCTCTGTGTATTGCATCAACACCAAAGCCGCTGTGTGTGTGTTTATATGTGTTATACACAAACATGTGGTGTGTGCCACCCAGCACACTTACCATTCTCCAGTGTAGAAGGGCTGCTGATATCAGCCACCATGCACTCATCTGTTTACACCCCTCAGACCTATCAGCCATGTGGCACATGCAGTAACTGTTATACCGACCTGTTACTTGTGTTCAGCTGTACCCAGGATATGACACAGTCAGTGTGTCACCACAGTGCCATACCCCTTGTAGAAAACTGCAGCAGACCAACATCCTACTGACACATAGACACCTACAACACAAAATGAATACATTATGGAGACAACAATCAGTTAGTGTTAATAACAGCTATAATGCATCATGGCTGACAGCTACACATCCTGACATGTAAGCATTAAAGTTTCCAGCTGAAAACATGTTACACAGCATTACATTGTTACACCTTTGTACAGTCACCCTGTGCATCAGAACCATATTAACCTGTCTCTGCATCGATGGCATGCATGACAAGAATGTGGTGTAGGTATCATCATATGCACAGGGTGTGTTGTGGGGTTGCTAGAGACCTTGGCTGAGCCATTTGGTTGACATGATGTGTGCATTAGGGGGTTTTGTTATCAGTTGGACTGTGCAGATGTGGTGTGTGTAGGTATGGAGGTGCCCTAGCTGTGTTGTTGATGTGTGTGTGTGTGTGTGTGTGTGTGTGTGTGTGTGTGTGTGTGTGTGTGTGTGTGTGTGTGTGTGTGTGCATGTGTGTATGTAGCACACAGGTCTGCCATGTGGCTGCCCTATACAGGGGTTTGGTGGACAGCTGCAGACCGTACATGGCAGGGTGTGCAGTTCACTGTCTCTGGTCACGGACATGAGAACTGTGCCTGCCAGGGGTTCCACGGGCACTACCAGGTACAAGCGCAGATATGGTACTCTCCCCTGATGATGATAAATGTCCACTGGATCCAGGTCCCTGTTGGGATTGGCCAGGACCATGTGCACGTAGCCTGCTGTGTTGTGGTGTGGACAGCATCCCCCCCGCAGTGCTGGTGCTGGTACTGCCACTACAGGAGCAGCTGTAGACCTCCACATGTTGGTGTTGCTGACCTACGTCCATGTGGCTGTTGCCCTACTCCCACCATATGCTCTAACACAGACATTGCATGATCGAGGATTCCCAACATCTCACACAACTGTCTGTCCAGGACCTCTGCAAAATAACGGTGGGCACCTACAAGATCACAGATGTTTTTAAGTACAGCAGAATGAGAAGCCCTCTTGAGCCTCAGACTCTGTCTGGAATGACGGACCGGTTTCTTAAAAATAGAATTTATGACCACACCTATTGCATTAAGAGAAACGATACCAATAACGCATTGTCCCGTCACATACTCAATAGCGAGACATGCACGGGTTTTAAATTTGGTATTTTGGATGTGGTCAGTATAAATCCTAGAGGAGGTAATACAAAGGCCATTGTGGGAGAAAAAGAAATCAAGTGGCAGCTGCGGCTTGAGGCTGCCACACCACCTGGCCTAAATGAAGTAATTCCTACTAAACCCTTAGTGAGGGTATAATCTTGATTTTGTGGAAATATTGAGGCAAATAAAAAATGTTAGATATTATACAAGATAAGCTATCACTATGTATGTAACAACAGTTATTGTGTTGGTTGATTCTTTTTGTACTGCATTTTTATCAAATTATTTATCAAATTTTGTATTTTTTTTAGTATAACATATATATTTTAGTTATATATTTTTTAATCCATAACAGCAGTATTTGCACATACAGTAATAATATGATTCATTTGTGAATACTGATGTGTTTCCAAGTTATATTTTAACAACAGCACATTATGCAGTAAGTTTGCAATAGAGTTAAAGGATAAGATGGTTAATCAAGTTTGAGATGGATATTTTACTGCATAAGTGATGCATAGGGTTAAATGTATGTAATTGGGTAATTGTTTTAGAAAAAGGCGGAAATTAAGGTATTTAAAGTGTATTCAGTTTGTCTGATGTTCTGAAGAAATCTAGAGTCACTAGATGAAAGCGCTCAACTATCAGTGTCATCGTTGGTGCATGTTTTTTAATAAAAGAAACTAACTGCAGTACTATCGTGGTTCCTGACTCGTTGAGCTGTGTTGGGCTTACAAGTTGTGAGTTGTGTTGTGGACTTCAGGAACTTTGGTGTGAGTTTCGTTGACCAATGGATTCACTGCAGGATGTATCGGGTTTAGGAGCTTCCATTACCCGTGAAGAAGTGGATAAACTGCACTCCGAGATGGCTATAATCAAGGGAGAACTAACTCGCCTAATCGAATTATTCACACCCAAACCGAGCTCTTTAATAACTCAAAACCTGCCTATAACAACGGATGTACCAGCGCTGTCTCGTTCCTCTATTGGCCAAGCGAGTGAGGAGGATATCCCGAATGGGCAAAGGAGGAGTTCGTCACCATTTCTGCTCACCTGCACGCCGAGGAAAGATACGCGTACTCAAGTAAACAACAATTCAGCTTCTTTTAACTTTATTCCGGCTTCCCGAAATAATGAGGAGGATATCTACCTTATTTCAGGGCTAAACCGAAAAGGCAACCGGAAAAGACATATGGAGCAAAATTAAATCCAGCCACATTAATTCCAAAACTTCAGGTACTGCTCATTACAAGCCCGCTAAGGGCCCCTATGACAACTTATCGCATTACAATGTAGAAAAATTGTTACAAATGCCATTTGATTTTGACAATAGCAATAATGAACATTAAGGGCAAGTGACTCATGATTATTACAACTCTTTAAAGCAAATGATATTTGGTTTTGGGAATAAGTTGACCAAAATAAAAGCATTGCAAGTTGAAAATATGTATTTACCGCGATGCTTGAATTGCCATGTAGTCCCTATGGGACTCCGTTTCTTCAAAAGACCTATGGGTATAGAGATGAATGCTTCTAATGTAAAAAAATGCAATGACATGTTTAATGCTTTTGGGGAACAGTTTATGCAGTTTATTATAGATAACAATGATGAAAAATTGACTGTTTTAATTTCTGAAGTAGAAAACATGGATAATGCAATACGAGATGACAAGCTATTTCCACAATGGGAAAAGTTATTTTATAAACAGTATGATTATGCGGAAAATGCAAGTAAGAGTATGTTTACTAAAAATGCAAAAAGCTAGAGCGTGATATGCAGCAATATGAACAAGGGGTAGCATATAGGTGGAACAACAAGGATAGAGTGAGACCGAGGGAAACATGCAAGGGAGATAGTAGAGATATACCTCAGGAAGATGTACCACAATATTGCAATGAAGAGGTTTTTTTAGAAGACGAAGAGCAAAACAAGTGGTTTAGAGTACATCGGAAGGGAGGGGTCCCCAGGTGGAACAAGCACAGATAACACAGATTTTAGACAATGCCATTGTACACAATAACACAGCCCCA
The DNA here is from genome assembly GCF_019279795.1 of Protopterus annectens. Taxonomy (NCBI): domain Eukaryota; kingdom Metazoa; phylum Chordata; order Ceratodontiformes; family Protopteridae; genus Protopterus; species Protopterus annectens. Next base: position 371,680,420 of record NC_056741.1, on the reverse strand, counting down.
AGTGACTATGCATACAAGGACAATATAGACAATGGACTAGGTCCCCATATTACAATTGATGAGCGAGATGTCAAGATTTATAATTATAGCACCTATGAAGTACCACTAGAACTGGCGCAAGTATTCTCAAAAGGCATGAAGTTCATACCTGACAAATCACTGGATTTGGTGGATGTTTTGGTTGAAGTAAAGTTATTCCTAAGAAAAATAAATCTAGGGATATTTTTCCAGAATAGGCCTCAACATGCATACATAAGTTCCGATTTAAGGAAAAAAAGTTCCTTTACACCACCTATGGTGAAAACATTGGAAACATTGGAGAAAGTGATCCAGGATGACATTTACAAGTTATATAAGAAATGTAAATATCGGAAAAAGGACCAAATTATGGTTAATAAAATACATTCCTTGATTGACTCCATCTGTTCGGAAAATGTCAGGATTATGGTTGCAGACAAGGGTGGGGGTATAGTATTGTATGACCAAGAAAAATATAGCAACAAGATATTCGAAATACTTAATGATCCAACTCAGTACGAGGTATCTTCATTAAATCAGGTCAATATTGCCCATAATAGAATAGACTCTTATTTGGAGGAATTTTTATTGGACAATAGAGTTGACGAAGAGCTTTATAAGTTTTTGAAGGTTGAGTACCCCATCCTGGCAACCATAAGAGGCATTCCAAAGGTACATAAAGATCTGATTGATCCACCCTTCAGACCTATAATATCAGGGAGTGCGAGTAAGACATTCCCATATGGTAAAGTAGTGGACAAAGATTGAAACATATGTACAAATGTATACCGATATAATGAAGGATTCCTGGGAATTCCTGGGAATATTCAAACAGGAATTGTGGTCACCTAATATCATATTTGTCACTGTAGATGTTAAAGAACTGTTCTCCTGTATTCCTAAGAATGAAGGAATAGACAGCTTTATGCAGAGCCTTAACAAATTTAGTGGGTTACAACAAGAAGAGATTGCCCTACTGTCCTCATTTATGGAAATAGTACTTGAACATAATTATATCTTTTCAAGGAGAATATTATAAATAAATCTCAGGTGTGGCAATGGGGCAGCGTGTGCCCCATGTATGCCAACATGGTTCTCCTAGATTGGGAAACAACTTACATTTTAAATACAAGTTGGATGAGCAAAATTAAAACTTATGTAAGATACCTGGACGATATGTTTCTTTTATGGACAGGCAATAGTCAAGAATTAGAAGAGTTTATAAATTACATCAATGGTACTACTTATTTAAAATTTATTCACCAATTTGATAGACAAGGAATAAACTATCTAGATGTATATGTCTATAATGATGGAAAGACATTTCAGTCCAGGATACATAGAAAAGAGACTTATAGCAATGGTTATTTGCATTACACTAGTGCCCATACATATAAAGTCAAGTACAATATAGTGAAAGGACAGTTAATAAGGGCAGCGAGGATGACATCAGATAGGGGTACTATGCTTAAAGAGGTTAGTTTTATGGTGGCCATGTTCAGAGAAAAGGGATACCCTGACAAGATGTTGGATGATTTAACAGCATATGTAACCCAGGAATGGGGTAGAAAATTTCCCCCACTATTAGGCATAGGTATTCAAAGAACAATCCACACAACAATACAGAGGGTGAATATTATAATAGGGCCTGTATTGTGAAGTATGGACATTATACACAGCAGGTTAAGCAAATTATTACCAAACACTGGCACATTTTGACAAGCGATTCAGTGATTAAGGACAAAATCCCCCCTGTACCCAATTTTGTTTATAAGACAGGTAATAGCCTCAAAAGGCTTATAGAAATAAGGCAGAGTGCTATACAAGACACAAAGACCTTCAAAGGGTACTACGAGTGTGGGAGCTGTAGTTATTGTAAGTATATATACGAAGGCAAAAGCATAGTATTAAAGGACAGAAATAGAACTAAGGTTCATTTTAAACATGGTAATTGTTTAACTAGACATGTGGTATATCTAGCTATTTGTGACACATGTCAAAGTTATTATGTTGGAATGACGGACCGGTTTCTTACAAATAGAATTTATGACCACACCTATTGCATTAAGAGAAACGATACCAATAACGCATTGTCCGTCACATACTCAATAGCGAGACATGCACGGGTTTTAAATTTGGTATTTTGGATGTGGTCAGTATAAATCCTAGAGGAGGTAATACAAAGGCCATTGTGGGAGAAAAAGAAATCAAGTGGCAGCTGCGGCTTAGGCTGCCACACCACCTGGCCTAAATGAAGTAATTCCTACTAAACCCTTAGTGAGGGTATAATCTTGATTTTGTGGAAATATTGAGGCAAATAAAAATGTTAGATATTATACAAGATAAGCTATCACTATGTATGTAACAACAGTTATTGTGTTGGTTGATTCTTTTGTACTCATTTTTATCAAATTATTTATCAAATTTTGTATTTTTTTAGTATAACATATATATTTTAGTTATATATTTTTTAATCCATAACAGCAGTATTTGCACATACAGTAATAATATGATTCATTTGTGAATACTGATGTGTTTCCAAGTTATATTTTAACAACAGCACATTATGCAGTAAGTTTGCAATAGAGTTAAAGGATAAGATGGTTAATCAAGTTTGAGATGGATATTTTACTGCATAAGTGATGCATAGGGTTAAATGTATGTAATTGGGTAATTGTTTTAGAAAAGGTGGGAAATTAAGGTATTTAAAGTGTATTCAGTTTGTCTGATGTTCTGAAGAAATCTAGATTCACTAGATGAAAGCGCTCAACTAATAGTGTCATCGTTGGTGCATGTTTTTTTAATAAAAGAAACTAACTGCAGTACTATCGTGGTTCCTGACTCGTTGAGCTGTGTTGGGCTTACAAGTTGTGAGTTGTGTTGTGGACTTCAGGAACTTTTGTGTGAGTTCTGTCTGGTATAACGTTCCATATGTGCCACTGCCTCCATGATGGCCCAAAACATACATCTGGTGACACCTGCTGTGGCACTTCTGCCAGGGGCATGATGGCCAGCAGCCCTCCTATGAGAATCCCTGTACATCTGCCTGTGTTTTACCTTGCCAGTTATCTGTCTATGGCTGCTGTGTAAAGACACACTTGGCATAGTCAGCACACTGTCTTGTCCCATGCCACTACCTGCCAACTGTCCCTCATCAATGCCTACTGGTGATGGGATATGTACAGGCATTGTGACTTTGTGCGGGGATGGGGTGGATAACAGTGGGATGTCAACTTATGGCACAGCTTCATCCCCTGACAACCCTGCCTGTGCCTCACCATACCTATCATCATTGTCAGAGTCTGTATGGACACTAACATCAGTTTGCCTGCAGGGGGACCCTGACCCACCTCGCCACCTGTGAGGGAAAAAAAAAAAAACGTAATTTAAGACCTGTACATCATTGCTTACCTCTACATACACTCTCTCTCTCTCTCTCACACACACACACACACACACACACACACACACACACACACACACACACACACACACACACACACACACACACACACACACACACACACACACACACTTAACAGGTGAGGTGGCACAAAAATATGACACAGACCTGTAATTACCCCACTGTCAACTTGCATGACATATGGCACTCAACAGCATGCACTGCAGCTATACTCAATCCCTGTTACCAACATTATACATCTTTATGATGCATGAGTTTTATTAGTAGGTAATGCACCCATGTACACAGTATTGCTGTGCACCTGTTCAGCACCCTGGCATGTACTGTGCACCATACCTCACAAGTGCCCACACCATTGCTGAATGTGTATATGTGTGGCAGTTATGTTTGCTCTATTGCTCACTGCCCCTATGTGTTTGTCTGACACATACCTGGGATGATATGAGGACAGATGTCAATAGTGAATTCTTGACCTCTGATTTGCAGATCTTATCATCAGCAATGCATGTATGATCAATAAAATCCAATTAATCTGACAACCTTCAATGCTTACTGTGGCTATGAGGAGGGTACACACCCTCTTCCCTGATATGCAATGGGGCCACAATACTGCATATGTTAACATTACACATACCTGATATGTGACATATGACATGTGCAATCAAATTCAGCATCAAACAAATGTATTAGTTGTGCAGATGCTGATTGAGATGCATACAATATGTGGGTTGTATTAATGTGCACACCCTTAACATGATGGTTTGTTGCAGCACCTATTAAGTGAACTACAGCAGTCACTATTCCTGGAAGGAGTATACTAGCATGACCCATCTTCACTTGCCATTATTTGGTCACTCTGCCCTACAAATGTCCCCCAACTCTTCCAGATTGCAAGGTCATCTCATGTGCACAGCTCTTGGAGGTCACACAGTGCCTTCACTATCGCTGTGGAGTCAGGTTTATGTCTGGCACAATTAATGACATTGACTGTGTTCAAATACAGCCATTCCTAGCGAGTTTGGATGCATGCTTCAGTTCACTGTTGTGTTTCAGGATGACACCCCTACCCATCCTCAGTCTTTTTGCAGATGCTTGACAACTATGGGCCACACATGAGTGTCATTTTGCAGTGTCCCAAACTCAGAACACCATGTCTACCTGCCTAGTTCCTGCTAATGAACAGCAAAGCTAAAGATGTACACTGGCACCAGCAAGGTACAGATGGGGATGGTGGGCCTGAGATGGGGTGAGGTGCTGTTTGTGCAGTACATGTATCTTTATTAATACTGTCTGCAGGTTTCAGCCTTGGCCTCGGTACACAATTACACATTGCAACACATGCCTTTGGAAGACGTGTTATTAAAGATATGCTGTCTGTAGAGAGCCCTGGATGATGTATCCTGTGGAACAACTCTTCCGTCTGATTACCCTAACCCATAGGCCACACTTATGCAGAGTCCAGGCAATTGTCAACATGGGTACTGCACAGGCAGTCCTTGCTAGACATTCCTTCAAGTCCATCAGTGTTGCTGCATGTTTCTCAGCAGGCTCAGTGACCAGTTTGCAACATGTGTTGTCATGCATCTTGGATGGGCATCTGTTCATTTTCTATATTAATGTTGTCCACACTTCATAGTCACATACATGACTGCATTGTTTGCCATGGTATATGCAATGGTGAGGTAAGGCTATGTCTCCCACTCCTGAGTGCTGTCTTCTGGATATGGGATCCATTCCATGGTTTGTAAGATGTGAGAAATCCACGGCTGCTTCTGTTGCAGGTGAGTGGGCAACTGTCATGGACATACTTCTTGGACAGCAGACCATTACTTGGTGTGAAATTGAGGACCTGTACTTGATAGAAGGTGCATACTCAAGAAGAGTGAATGCTGTCAGTATCTCAAAAGCTGCTTCCACAATATATCTGGAGTGTGTACACACATATGCTTCCAGTGTTTGCTAAGGTATGTATTCCCCATATTTGTTCTCCTAACATAAGATTCCATATTACACATTTATTGCTCATGTTAGCATCACATTACATGTTGTAAAAGTTGTGGAATGTGGTATTGTGATATGTCGTTGTGTAGATCTGTAACAGTTGATATTGTAATAGTGGTATATACACTGCAGAGGACAGGAAGAAATGGAAACAGTTGATCTGCTGTGGCGACCCCTAACTGGAGCAGCCGAAATGAGAAGAAGAAGACACTATTGTAACCACTGTATAACGGTAATGTTTCAGACATGTCCCTACTGTAGGTCATTTTTCCCACCATTATGTTTATCTCTATCCACACATCCTGCACTGACAGGTTGTTAGATATAATGCAGGACTCTTACATACCCTTTAGATATGCCACCATGGTGACCACTGTGATGCAATGCAGTTAACAGCAACAATAAGTGAACATGTACAGCATGCATTATGGGTAGGTGTGTTAAATGTGTGCATGACAAGTACCACGGCCATAACATGGCTGGTGTATTGGCAAACCCAAACAAAAAAACGCCATGCTCACCAGCTACAGGCTGCTGCCCCAGAGGTATACCAGATGGACCTACATAGTTGTGTGAGAGATGTAATGTCAGTAGCCACACCTGTGGCATTGGTACAGTGTGGGAGCAGCATTTCAGTACATCAACAGTACAAACCTACAATACTAGAGATTATGCACATCTGTTCATTACTACACTGCAGCAACAGACTATTTTATCTGACATAGGCATGAAGATACTTTACAGATGAGGATGGATAAGGAACTATGGTATACTAATGTGCCTGGGGCCTTACCTGCATGCTCCTTGACCATTGTGTGGGTAGCACCCACCTCCACAATGCTATCATCAGGTTCTTGTCTTGGCTGGCAGGCGGGTGCCCCATGGTTGGTGAGGAGCTCCTCAGCATGTGTCAGTGGAGGCTGGATTCATAGATTCATAGATTATTACTAGGCTAATTGCCCTTGCAAGCCATTTTAAGCCTAGCCAATTATCCCTTGTGAGACTCGAACCCTGCACCTTGTGTTTGTAAGGCAAATACCTTAACCATTAGGCCATCCTCCCACCCCCCCCCACCTGTGGCTAGCTGATCCCTCCTAACTGCAGCAGCACCCTGATGGGTGTGGTGGATGAGATCAGTGGAACAATGTCGCACCTGCTCATAACTGCAGTTATGCAGGCTGACATCGTTTACCCTGTGGACAAACTCATTCCACAGGGCAGTCCTCTCCTGCAGATCATGGGCCATATGCCCAAAGAGGATTCTGTGGTGATCCATGAGGTAGTTGACTATTATTTCAATCTCCTGTGGAGTATAAGCAGGAAGACGGTCCCGTGACATGGTACCTGGAAGATATAAACAGGAAAAAAAGGTCTGAGGACCTCATACTGCAAGGATATAATGGTTATTAATGGACATCTCTCTCTCTCCCCCACCATATCTGCAACAAAAATCTGAACACACAAATCAATGGGCTGTTCCCATCAGAACAACCTCTCGCACTGTATCTAGCTGTGACACCAGGCCACAGCATGTCTGGGAACCAACCCGGGACTTCCTCACCTGCTGGTCCTGCACTACCTTCAGGTGAACAACCTCAGCGGTTAGTGCTTGTCCACCTCCCTAGGAGCATGCACAGACAGGATCCTGTCACCTGAAGTGAAGTCCAGGGTCTGGTGCATAGGGAGCTCTACAGAGAATTGGGGGATCTGCTACACCACCTTGAGGCCCTCATGACACAATTAGAGGGTCTGCCTGCCCCTCCTGCTCATCCCCCAGCACAGCCATGTTCAGGGTCGTGAAGGTGCAGTGGTGACTGCCCATAGGTGGGGACCTCAGTCCCACTGTTTCCATTTGGGGGCTCATGGGCTTCCAATTTCCAAACACCCCATCCTGTGCAAAGTGTTTACCTACCACATGTGTCATATACCTCCCCTGTATGCTGTCCTGTCTATCTTGTCTATCTTCCAACCCAACCTACCTCCCCAAATATACCTACAATCCTTCCTCAACATCCCACTCTCAGCTTAACAAAAAAGGGCAATCTGTTCCCAACACAAATTTCACACCATACATAACTGTCCATTTTGCACCCACTTACAACTGCTTACAGGTGTCTTATTCACTTTGTATCCAACAGCCCTTGTTCTGGCCAGCAAATAATCAGCCCTTGCAAGTATCTAATCCAGGACATTGCCCACCATAGCCACATAAATATATATGTGTGTGTGTGTGTGTGTGTGTGTGTGTGTGTGTGTGTGTGTGTGTGTGTGTGTGTGTGTGTGTGTGTGTGTGTGTGCGTGTGTCTGTATATATGTATACATACATGTATATATATATATATATATATATATTGATATATATATATATATATATATATATATATATATATATATATATATATATATATATTTTTTTTTTTTTTTATGGAGTGCATTCAGACATCTGATCCACACTCTGAACCTCCTTCCCCCACTGCTGCACTGTTCTTCCTTGCTACAAAACAGAGCATCACACGTGGACACGGCCTAACATCAGAAGGGATATATAGGGAGAGATCATAGATAAGCCTATTACAAACTTATGAAGTTTGTGCATGATACATTTCACATTACCATGGCTGTTCTGAAGGTGGTGGGGTCTGAAACACATGTCTATCATGACTTCATTACTTCCACCTTCAGCTATTTGTCAGACTAATATACATGTTTGGAGAAACAGAACAAACACTATGACAACTTAAATCTTGTCATTCTGTGCAGATCTGCATAGTTGACAGGTATGGCCCACTGCCCACAGGGCCAGATGCTATGTCCATATCAGTTGTTCAGCAGGACATCATTACAGCAAGTCTTGATGGGACATATAAATCTTTCAACATCATCTATCCCATTATTACAGACCAAGTACTACATTCAATTACATGCATACATGTTTCACATAACTGTTTTATTATTGTGCTCTCTTC